>NC_134112.1:53188030-53491060 GCF_040939455.1 Microcebus murinus
AACCTGGTTACTCTGCTCAGTGTTGCCACCTTGGGGGATACCATTTCAGGGTAGACATAGGGCATTCCTATAGGGCACTGGAAACAGCAGCAGCAGCAGCAGCAACTAACACTTACTCAGAGCAACAACGATTATTAGTCATGCACTGTGCTAAGTACTTGGCTTTAATCTTACATATGCACATAATTGATTTCAAGGCCAGAGCAGAAAAACCCAAGTGAAACTTCACTTTACATTTTATCTAATGGCAGATAAAATAAACCAACAGCTATACATAATCTGAGGGCTAAAATTTCTCTATTACTGGTTGTTTTTTTTTTTCTTTTAAACATAGCCATTTGAAAAACGAATTGCTTTTCTTTTTGTTTCCTAAAGAAGTCCTGCCAATGTTTTATACAGCTACATAAAAAGCTTCCTTATAATAAACCCAACTGTTTCATTATGTAATTCTATGTAGCCTTTTTGAGACAGCCAGTCAATTCTTGTTATTCTAGGTAATAATATTCTAGGACTTCACTGCAAGCACTGAATTAGTGAATAAGGAACCATTGACCCTAGGGGAAACAAAAGGTTAGGGTCCTACAAACTTCTGGTCACAAAATTTTCATCAACCAATCAATGCATAATCTTGTTTAAAGTATATTTCTATTAATGATACCTTATTTAATATATACTGTTGATTCATTAGCATTGACCTCAGGACCAACAGCACTTTAAGTCATGCTTGTGCAAAGCTTATCTACCATACATATCTGTCCCTTAAGGGCACATTACATATCTTTTGCCTCAGGACACTAGACAGTACTTCAGGACTATGCTCGGAGGCCATTTTAAACAGCAAAATCAGCAATAAAAATCATAAGAATGAGGAAAATGTGGCACTAAATAGACCACAGAAAGGAAACTTATTATACAGTATGAGAGATGAAACAAGAAGGCAGAGAGTCAACTTGTTTGATCTTAGCTGGGAACATGTGCATCTTTAGACTAAAATTTTTACTACTCTGTGTATGTCTGCAAATGACCATAAACATGCCAGTATTGATTTGGGCGTTATAGGTAGACAAATACATAAACACAAAATCCACAAATAAAGAGAAGCAACTGTAAAATAAGTAATGTCACTTTCCTGTTCAAAAATCATCCAATGTCTTCTTAGTACATCTGGGATTAAAGACAACCTACTTTACACAGCATGCAAGGCCCTGCATCATGTGAGCCTGCTTACCTTCCTAATTTCTTATGCCAGAGTCCCCATAACCAATGATACCCAAGCACATTGACTTTCTGTATGTTAACGCCTTCTCCCACGTTTATCCTTCCAGCCCCAGCCTTTTTCTTAGCTTTAAGCCATGGACTCATGTTGCAACTACACATTGGCAAACTTGGTTTGTGCCTAAGGCACAAAGCAAACTGAACACAACCGAAACAGGACTAATGACACTTCCTCCTAGTTCTGCTCCTCCTTCAATCTTGTCCCTCACAGTTAATGTCACCCCCATCCATGAGATGCTCTGACCACCTCATCCATTTTTCTGGGCCTCCATCCTACTAAATTTATTCCTATCTCTGAGACGTGGCATTTGCTCTTTCCTCAGGCTAGAACTCTGTTCCTTCAGGTGTTATCAAGGCTGTCTTCCTCTTTGCATTCAGGTCAAATGTCCTCATGCTCACTCACCCCTTACCTCCAAATCAGACGATCTTATCAACTTGTTTTATTCTCTTTGTAGCACTTTTCACTATCTGAAATTCCCTGCCTCATTTATGTGCTTATAATTATTTTCAAAACTGCCTCATTCCGTTGGAATATAATACTCTGGATGGCAGTAACTTTTCTTCCTTTATTATCTCACTCCCTTTACTTAGTTCCCAGTGCACAGTAGACCCTTTGATGTCTGTTGCTATCTGGCCTTTTTCTAGGAAATGACCTGAACAAATGCTTTTCTACGCCTGAGCCATTGCGTCATCATTCCTTCCACATGGGTAGACCAACCATCAGTTATTCTTCATCTCTCATCTGAAATGTCCCTTCTTCAGTAAAACCTTTCCAAACCACCCATTCTAAAATATTCTCCTTGCCCACCTCTCAGTATTTGCCCACATGATACTGTATTTGTATTTATATCAAGTTTTTACTTTTTTAATGCCTATCTTATCCACTAGAACAGGGGTTGGCAAACTAAGACCAGTGGTCCAAATTTTCCCTGTGGCCTGATTTTATAAACAAGCTTTTATGGGAACACAGCCACCCATGTTTGTTTATGTATTGTGCATATCTGCTTTTGTGCTACAACAGCAGAGTTGACTTACTGCAACAGAGACCATAGGGTTAAGCAAAGCCTAGATATTTACTATCTGACCCTTTATAGAAAGTCTACTGACTCCTGCCCCAGGACCCCAGCTCCATGCAGTCAGAGATTCTATAGTTTATTTACCACTGCATACCAACACCTAACAGAGTGCTATGCATGGTTGCTACTTAACTATTATTTCTTGAATGTATGTTGAATGATTCAATATGGAAACAATGCAATTAAAAAAATGTTTATATTCAAAAAAACATGAAATGTTTTTGTGTGAGCATAGGTTATCGTTCTCTAACTGCTTGAGCCTAATTTTTTGAACTAGACTTATTACCTACATTTTAATGCTACGTAAATCAGGATAAAGAAACACACAGAGAATTCCATCTAGTAAATATCTAACTCTCGCTGAACTGCTAATAGAAGTTCATTAGCTGAACTTCTTGTGTGAAGTGTTGGGGCCCCTAGATTAAATCCACAGAAAGTTATAAAATGTGGTGAACTTAATTCTTGTGTATAGGTATCATTCCCTACTCTTTTTGGCATGGCATTGCTAAAAAGAATATTTCAAATACTATATAACCTTTTCCCTCATTAGTATAGAGATATTGTTGTATGTCCTTTGATTTTGGATCTTTGACTTTGTTACGCTAACTTGAATTTGACCTTTATGAACTTTGTTCTCTTCATTTCTCACTGCCTTTCCAATTTACCAAGTTCATTTTGAATAATGAATCTATCTTCCATGAGCAGCTTATCCTTATTCTCTTCAGAAGATTGAACTCATCTACAAATTTGATGAGCCTATTCTCTACTTCATTTTCCAGGTCATTGAAGAAACACTTAAGCATCCCTGGATGCAAAGGTGACCCCTTCAAAACATCCCTTGTTATGTCTCCCCTGGCTGACACTAATTCATCAGTGACCTTTCTCTGGGTATGGACGGCCATTCAGTCCACTGACTATTGTTGGCACAAAGTAACAGAGTAGCAAAAAGAGATCACTTAAAAATTTTAGGAAAATATTGTGTCTTCTGCTTCACTAAAATAGTGCAGAACAGTGGATGATGCTGTTTAGAAATTAAATCTCTTTTGTATATGGAGAATTATATTTTTGGTTTCTGTAGTCAACTCTGCAATGTGGTCTTTCATAAACATTGTGATTAGAAAGATAGTTGATCACTCTTGTTTTGTCACAGAACAGTCTGTATTTATTTTGAAGTCTCTTCTGTATCTGTATTCTCTGTCCCCTGTATTTGAGTAATTACCAAATCCTGCTCCTCACCATACTATTTCTTGGAATTTTCCTTTGCTCTGTTATTACAATTAGAGCTTCATCTCAAGCCATCACTAATTGTAGCCAAACTACTGGAATTTTTTTTCTTGCCTCCAAACTCTGTTGATGCTTCCAGAAAGAAATATCTTGTCAAATATAATGTTGTTTCATGATTCTCATTCCAAAGATACACAAATAACTTCCAATTGACTCTCAAAATAAAAGTCTTAATGTGGTATTCAGGGCTTTCTCCTTGTTAACTTTTACTCTCTATTCTTTAAAGCTCAGTTCGTCCTTAGTGTTCTGATGATTGAGCATGGTTACTAATGCAATGTCTCCATAACTACTAACATCATTTAAAATAGCATTTTCCAGAAACATAGAGAATACTTTTATTAACAGTAACATTATTTTACCAATTTGCTTATCTTTACCAATATAATTTTCACAATTCACTAGCTTTTAGAACCATTCTCATGAAAAATAGTCTTGAAAACAAAGTATATTTATAGATGAGCTTTACTGACTAAAATATCCATGTATACATAAAGATATTATCTAATATGCTTATAATTTTAGAAAACCAAAAAATAATATTTTAAAAATATTTACTAATAATTTAACTGCAGTTTACTTGTATTTGGTGAATAGTATTAATAATGTCTCAATTTATATTTACTCCATTGAATATAGTATAATGACTTGTATATAGAGGATACTCAATAAAAATCTGTTGGAGAATTATTTGATATACAGTATAAGTACATAAAGGTATGCATTTCTAACTCCATTTTCCTATATTACAAATGTATGCAAGGAGCTGAAAGAGGAGAAATAACAAAGAAAACTTATAGAACTGCTATTTTTACATAGCACCTATTAAATACTGTGCTTTGGGGACATAATGGGAAGTTTTTGAGAATGATTAAAGATTAATTAATGAGGAAAAGTAGAAGGATACATAAAAGTATATGAGGTGATTTCTAAATTTAAAGAACCAGTTTGTTAGACAAAGTTACTTCCATTCAGCCAACAGTGACAAGGTACAAGATAAAATTTACATTACCATAGTCAGCATAAACTACATATTCAATTGATTTTTAAAAGTCCTGAAGGTTGTAAAACCTAGAATTATGGAAAAAGAATTCCTGAAATAGAAAATTTAAAAGACAAAAAGTAAATTAAAAGAAACTCATACATGAATAGGCAATCTAAGGTATTAACAAGTAGTTTATTTATATATATATGTTATTACTGAAGTAAAGGTTTGAAGAAATTTAGATGAGTTTAGAATTAGAAAGAGTTACTTGAATTTAGATGTGTTAGAAAAAGTTTACTAATTTTGATTGTATGAAAGTATACATTGTAATAAATATTTTGTTCTTGATTATTGCTCTACCAAAATCTGGATTCACTGAATAAGTCATACTGCCTTGTATTTCCCATCACATAAATAAAATGACACATGTAACATGCCACTGTGAAATGTTGAAGTATTGTAGAATGATTATTTGAACAATGAAAACCAGCTTTCACTCCTCTGATACTTCTTGCCTAAAGGATTTTTAGCAGTTGCTTTAGTTTTTTAATTCTTTCAGTGCTCTTTAAAAAGCAATGTCTAAATATGTATAATCAAAATGTGCTGTAGTAAACTCCTACTAAATCATGGTGACAAGTTTTAAATCATAGTGGTAAAAAAATTTCTTCTATAACAGCTTATATAAATACTTTTGAAGTATGGAAATACAGTTAGTAATCTTTTTCTAATATGGACAAGGTAGAAATTAAAGATTTAGCAATCATTTTGATGGTCAGTGCTAGCAAGTCAAGCTAGCTATATGCATATGAATTCCAATAGTTACTAAATTAGCCCACATAAGGAGGCAATGTGGCATGTTTCCAATAACTTGTATGTTATCATCTGTCTCCACCTCCAGCTGTATAAACTAGTATCTTGTAACCTCATTTTCCTCCTCTATAAAATTGGGTGATAGAAACTAATTCATGTCGTCATTATGAGAAATAAATGAATTAACTCATTAAACAATGTATTCATTTTGGGGGCCTGGTATAACAAATTAAAATAAACTTTGTCATGAAAACCAACAGAAATGTATTCTTTCATAATTCTGGAGACCAGAAGTCCAAAATTAAGGAGTGAACAGTTGGTTTCTCCTGGAGGCTCTGAGGGAGTTTCTGTACCATAATGTTCAATATTTGGTCGTTGCCAGGAATACTGGGTGTCCCTTGGCATGTAGATGTATCACACCAATATTTGCCTCCATCATCACATGACATTGTCTGTGTCTCTCTGTAGCATTTCCTGCTCTTATAAGAATAAGAAGCCCATTGAATTTAAGGCAGACTCTAAATCCAGAATGATCTCATCTCATAGTCCTTAACTAAATTATATCTGCAAAGACCCTATTTCCAAATAAATTCACATTCTGACATTCAATCCATTACAAGTACTTAGAACAGGGCTTAACACAAAGTACTCAGTCAGTTTATAAGAGGAATAAATTAGAATTAATATAAATAAATATTGACAGAAAAATTAATATATAAATTGTATGAGTAACAATGGAGAAAGGACAGTCTCTTCAATAAATGGTATTGAGAACACTGGATAGCTACATACAGAATAGTGAAATTAGATCCTTATCTCACACCATACATAAAAATTAATTCTAAATGGATTAAAAACTTAAATGTTTATGGAGGGGAAGGGCATACCTCTAACCCTTGCTAGGGAGAGGCAAAGGTATTAAATGTAACCAAAATGTTAAAAAAAAATTATAGGATGTTGGGCAGGTGGGAGAGGGAGGGAGGGAATGGGTATTTACATACCTAGTGAATGCAATGTGCACCGTCTGAGGATGGACACTATTGAAGCTTTGACTCTAAGGAAGAAGGGCAATGTACGTAACCTTAACGTTTGTACCCCCATAATATACTGAAATAAAAAAAAAAACCCTTAAATATTTAGGACCTGAAAGTAAACCTACTAGAAGAAAACACAGAAGAAAAGCTCCATGGCATTAGTCTATGCAATGATTTTTTTGATATGACCCCAAAAACACATGCAACAAAAACAAAAATAAACAAATGGGATTTTATCAAATTAAAAATTTCCTGCATAGCTAAGGAAACAATTAACAAAGTGAAGAGACAACCCACAGAATGAAGGAAAATATTTGCAAACCATACATCTTTTAAGTGGTTAATATCCAAAACACATAGAAACTCAAAAAACTTAAGAGTTAGAAAACAACCTAATTAAAAAATGGGCAAAGTATCTGAATAGATATTTCTAAAAAAAAAAAAATGGTCAACAGGTATAAGAAAAAATATTCACCATTGCTAATTATCAGATAAATGCAAATTAAAACCACAATGAGATGTCACATCATACCTGTTGGAATGACTACCGTCAAAAGAAAAAGTAAAAAGTGCTGGCAAGGATCTGGAGAAAAGGAAATCCTTGAACACTATTTCCAGGAATGTAAATTAGTATAGTTCCATAGAGTGAGATGTGCACCATCTGGGGGATGGTCATGCTGGAAACTCAGGCTTGTGGGGGGAGGGAGGGAAAGGACATTATTTGAAACCTTAAAATGTGTACCCCCTTAATATGCAGAAATAAAAAAAATGAAAAAAATTAGTATAGTTGTTATGGAAAACAGTATGGAAGTTTCTAAAAACTCAAAAATGGAACTACCATATGATCCAGCAATCCCACCACTAGGTGTATATTCAAAGGAGATGAAATCAGTATGTCAGATACATATCTATACTTCCATGCTCATTGCAACATTATTCAAAGTAGCTATGAAATCAACATGTGTACATCAATGGATAAATAAAAGATTATATTTATATACAATGAAATACTATTTAAATACTATTTAGCCTTCAAAAAAAAAGGAAACCTTGTCATTTGTGACAAAATGTATAAACCTGGAGGACATTATGCTAAATGTATTAAGCCAGACACAGAACACAAATATGGCATGATCTCAATTATATGTAGAATCTACTTAGTTGAACTCATAAAAGTGAATTACCAGAGACTGGGGGTAGAAGTGGAGTGGGGTTGAGGAGGTGTTGGTCAAAGGATACAAAATTTTAATTAGATAGACTAATTTCAAGACATATATTGTACAACATGGTGGCTACAGTTAATAACAATGTATCACATTCTTTAAAGTTGCTGAAGGTAAATTTTAAGTGTTCTTATGATAAAAAGAGTGATAAGTATATGAAGTAATAATAATTAGGTCCAATTGGCAATTTCATAATGTATACATACTTCAAAACATCATTTTGTACAGGCTAAATATATATAATTTTGTAAATTAAAAATAAACACTGTTCTAAAAATTTATCAACAAGGACACATTAAAACTATCAGTGACTAAAAAATTATCAATCACATGTTACCATTATTAAAATAATGAACTGTATTTGTATTAGCAGGAATAAATCCAGGAAGCGTAATGTTACATTTTAAAAAATAAACATTAAAACCCAAGGACCCCATAATACTCTGAAATTTAAAAAGAGCAAGAAATTATTCATGCAACTTACTACTAATAATATTATCATATTATAAGGCTATTAAAACCAAATTCCCAATCAGTGTAGATTCTGGTGAGAGTTGGAGGAGGATAGGAATGGGGAGAACAGAGAATATTAAGGACTTCAAAAACTTCTATAATTATTACTCTTAAAAATACTATTTTTTCAATTTAATTTATAATAGCATCAAAAATAATAAAATAGAAATAAATTTAACACAGGAGGCAAAATATTTGCACACTAGAAATTATAATAAGTTTCTGAAAGATATTAAAGGCACTGATAAATGAAGATATATACCACATTCATAGATTGGAAAACTTTATATTGTTAAGTCAATACAACCCAAAGTATCTACAGACTCAATGTAATCTCTATCAAAATTCCAATGTTTTTATTTTTACAGAGATAGAAACATTTATTTCCAAATTCATTTGAAATTTCAAAAACCCTGAATACCCAAAACAATCTTGAAAAAAATAAATAAGTTGGAATTCTCTCACTTCCTGATTTCAAAACTTATTGAAAAACTACTATAATTAAAACAGTGTATACTGACATAAAGACATACATATAGACCAAGAGAATAGAGAGCCCAGAGATAAACTCTCCCATATAAACCCTCAAGTGATTTTCAACAAGGGTGCCAACGCCATTCAATAGGGAAAAGTCAGTCTTTTAAATAAATGGTGTGTTCAGAAATGTGTATCTACATGCAAGAAAATGAAGTTAAACCTTTACCTTATGCCATGTCCAAAAATTAACACAAAATGGATAAAACAAGCAAATGTCAGAGCTAAAATAATTAAACTCTTAGAAGAAAACTAGAAGATAACACAGAAGAAAATCTTCATGACCTTAGCTTTGGAAATAATTTCTCGGCTAGGATACCCAAAACACAGGCAACAAAAGAAAAAAAAAAAAGATAAATTCAAATACATCAAAAAAATTGTACACCAAAGGACACAATCACCAGTGAAAATGCAATCCACAGAATAGGAGAAAATATTTGCAAAATATATAATATGAATATTCAGTTTTATTGCAAAAATACTTGAGTGAAGCATTTTAGTAAAATATCTTGGTGTTTTCAAAATTGTATTCTTCAAAACAAGCAATAGGTGTTCTAGCAAGTTTTTAAATTTTTTTAATAGAATTGATCGATGTTAGGTGTCATGTAGATAATTTTTTAGAGAATTCTAAAACTTCTAAAAAAATTAATATAATCAATATTGGTTATTGATGACAAGCAGATATATAAACATGTATATGTACATGTATATTTAAACCATAATATTTCAAATATCTAGTTATATTATTTTTGTATGTATTATTAGAATGATGCAGATCCAAATTTAGTTAAAAATCTATTTTAAAGACAAACGTACTTTTATTCATTAGATGCTACTAATTTGCTTTGTTATTTGCTTGGTACATAGATCAGCATCATTTCTTATTCAACAAAAATATAGAAATTATGCCATAATTCTAATTCATCATTTAGTCATCCAATCATCTTTAAAGTCAGTGAATTTCAACTTAAAATAATTCTTTATCCAAATATTTCTACTTCTCCCAAATACTATTCTTCAATTCAATTGGTAAGGAAGTGATTTTTAGTTTCCTGTCCAAAATACTGAGTTATCTTTCTCAGTAATAGACTTCTGATTTATATTTCAGGTAGTTAAAATAGTACATTTCAACCTTCCTTACATCTAGTAAATCCAATATTATATAAGCAAAAGGTTTTGGGTGGAACATTCTCGATTATCCCTTCAACAACTAGCATGGACCCATTTTTACCCTCCCTATCATCCTTCTGTTCATCGAAAAAACAATGACCAGAATTCTAACAGCAATATTTTTTACTTTGAAAATGGTGTCCATTAGCCAGGAATGGAAGAGCAAAAGGAAGGAAGATGGTAGATCTCTAACAGTTTAAGAAATGATGCCATATCAGACTCGGAATGCTATTTCTGGATTTCTCTTGAGCAAGAAGAAACATTGAATAAATATTGGTCTTGTCCACTATTATTTTTTGTCATTTGTTGGATCTATTTTGATGCAACATCCTCCTTCTCTAATGATTTATCAAGTTTTACTGATTTTAGATTTGAAATTTCTCTTGAATCCAAGACTTTATGTTTGTTTCTAATATGATTATCATTAACCATGTCCATATGGTAATCCTACTAAATTAAACCTCGTAAATTTTTTGCATTTTTTATTTTAAAAAATTGAAAAAATATTAAGATACATAATTTGAAAAAAATGTTTTTGAGTTGTATACTAGAATCTAGTCAGATGTTAGATATTGGAGATACAGCGAAAGACATTAATTACCCAACCTCAAGTTTATTTCATTTTATGAAGTTCCAGTTCAGTAATTTCATAACTCTTAATCTTCAAAAGTATGTGTTGCCATCCCATTTAGAGATAAGGTTCAGGGACATTAAATTACTATTAAGGAATTCAATCAGGATTTAGGTCAAAGATTGTTTTCATCTTATTCTTTCTTGTGAACCATAAGCACGTGGCATAAACATGGGAGGGGAAATGAGAATAGAATGCAACGAGGACTAGAGAGTATCAGCCTGCAGAAGAGTTCTATGCTGAGGGAAAAGTGATGATCAAATGAGAAATGTAAGTCAGTGCCTGAGTATGACAACAGCCTGAAAGGCAGTCTTGCCTTTTGCTAATCCCTTCCAATTAATCTTTCTAAAACATGATATTTATCCTGCCAGACACTTACCAGAAAACTTCTAACAGTGCTTCTTTGTTCTACACAATCTTGCCCCTCCCAAACTTTCTTCATGATTCCCCAATTCAGAGACTGCTTTTGTCATCATTTCTGAACCAACCAGTCCTCATCCACCTCTGAATTCATGCAACCCATGTTGAACTCTCATTTTTCTGACCTCTTATTGACTTTACTGTCTATATCATTCTTTCTGACCATGAAATATAATTTAATTTATTGTGTCTGTGTATGTTCATCCTCCATTATTTGTAAAACATAGAGGTCAGACATTATGTCTAGTTCTGATCAGTGATGGCTAATAAGAAATATTCACTATTTGTTGAGAGCTGAATTAAAAATTGCTTGGCAAATCTTGAAAAATGATAAAATATAATAATTTTTTCCTGCAAGATTTTTAGTGTTTGGATTAACTAGCTCACAAATATTCTCCAGTTAATTTGCATATTTCTCAGTTTTGGCCTAGGTAATACTGTAATGCTGGTAGAACTTTTTTGTGTGTTTTTTGCGATTTCTTCCCCTTAAATTTTCCTCTACTCTTCCATGCCCCATTCCTAAACTTTGCCAAATTTTGCACTCATCCATATGTACCCTTTTCTAAGAATAACTTTTATTTGGTTTGGTTTCCTCATGGGGATTTATGCTTTTAAGGCCCTCAAGCTACCAGTAGCCTTTCTGATAACACCTCCTGTAACTTTTTTGACACCTCAAACTATTAATATACCCCAAGGAAATTCTGTAATGCAACTTGTCCTTTGAAAGGTATACTATACAAATCTTCCAGTGACTATTAGCTAATGTCCTAAGCTAGTCCAAAGGATGAGGAATAAAATAAGAAAATATTCCAGGTAGTATTCTTTATTTTCCTTCTAGATCACTAGCAATTTTACCAAAATAAAATTTTTGAAAAGAATATTCTTTACCCTGGCCAGAGGGGTATTTTGAGGAGGATACTTAAGATCTAATAGAGGGATTGGATAACCACTTTTGGAAATATTTTTATGTCATAGAATTCTATAAATCATACCTAATCTCATAAAAGTAGGGACCTTTTAATATTTGTTGAATTCTTGATTATTCACATCTAATTAACAAATATCGGGGGGCAGAGCAAGATGGCAGACGAATAACACTGCCAGACAGAGGGTCTCTGCAGAAAAGACAGATTCTAGCAGAAATTAGAGGAAAGAAGCAAGAAGATGAGCATACAGCGGACAAGGGCCGGAAGGAGGTGTACCTGAGACCCCGGGAGACTCCACGGGAGGAGGCTGCGGAGGAGAACTGGAGGCTGAGACCACCGGAGCAGCCCTGAGACCAGTGGCAAGGGTAGGTGGATTTGCTGTTTCCCCTCCCCTGCATTTGGGACTGCTGGTGGGCTCCCCAGCAGGTGGAGAGACCTGCGGCAGCCAGCCAGAGACCGCCGCCGCCAGCCAGTGGTGAGCCTGTAGCAGACGTGGCGCCAGGTTCCCAACTTCCTCCAGGCACCTCCGTGTGCACAGACCCGAGCCGCGCGGCAGGCGCCATATTGCCTCCTCCTCCCCTCCGCCGACCCTACCCTACCCGTGGCTGCCCAGAGAGACAATACAGCCACCAGCCGGAGGCACCTCCAGGGAACGAGACCTTCCCGTTTGGGACGCCACACCTGACTCAGGGGAACTCAGACTGTGAGCTCCCTACCCGCCCGCCCTCCCAGGTGCTGCCGGCACCGTGTTCCCAGGAGAACAGTGCCGATTCAGAGGCTGAGAGACATAGACCCAGCTTGGGCTCCCTGTGGGTGAATTAGGACCAGAAATCCTCTCCCTGGTGGGGATACAGTTTGAACTCTGGGACCCAGAGGTCGGACCTGCAGACCAGATCCCCTGCACCGAGGGCTAGCATTGCCCGGGGCACAAAAGGGTTATACGTGAACAGCCTACTGAGGTGTGTGTGCCTCCAGGGGCGGATCGGCATCCTAGAGGGCAACCCTCCTCCCAGGAGGAGGCTGTGCACCCAACCCAGGTGGCGTTCCTGTGCAGGGAACCTCCCCGCTGGCATCACAGTCCGGGGCTTGTGGTCTGGCCTGCTGGCAGAGGCCCAGGAGTAGCTGCGGAGTTGGAGAGGGTGGAAAGAAGCGAGGCCCGCTCCAGACTGTGGGTCTCAGACAACCCCACCCCCACACCCAGACTTTCTGGCTGAGCAGGACCATTCCAGCCCCGCCCTGACAGCTTTCCCTGGAAGCAGAGAACAGAACTTTGACCCCTGCTAACGGCCTGAGGGCAGGCTTACCCAACCCAGCTCCGCCCAGAACGAGAGCTGATAACAGGACTCAAAATCAACACCATAGCCTGTTCCTCCAAGCAAACGCCACCTACTGACAGGGACGGCATCTTGCACAGCCTTTCCACGGCACCCACTGACTCAATATACAGGGAGTGGTCCAATTTCACCCACAGGCACCACCTAACGCCTCAGAAACTAAACAAGGTGTGTGAATACCCAAACAATAACCTAAGGAAAGAAACAACAACTGATCGACATGGGAAGAAATCAGTGAAAGAACTCAGGAAATATGAAGAACCAAACGGAAAACACACCCCCAAAGAGGAGCACCAGCCCCCTAGAAACGGACACCAACCAAAATCAGGCAACCAATATGACAGAAGAGGAATTTCGTATGTGGAACATAAGAACACTCACCCAGCTGCAACAACAACTCAATGAGCAACACAAAGAAACCACAAAAACCCTCAGGATATGGGAAAAGAAATAGACACAATGAAGAAAAGTGTAACCGAACTCCTGGAAATGAAGAATCAATTCAAGGAACTACAAAATACAGTGGAAAGTCTCAAGAACAGGGTAGATCAAACAGAAGAAAGAATCTCAGAGCTTGAAGATAACATCCTCCAATTAAACAAATCAGTCACAGAAATAGAGCAGAGAAACAAGAGAAAAGAGCAAAGCCTACAAGAGCTGTGGGATTATGTGAAGAAACCTAATGTGAGGGTCATAGGGTTACAAGAAGGGGAAGAAGACAACACTCAAGGGTTGGACAAACTGTTTGAAGATATAATAGATGAAAATTTCCCAGGCCTTGCTCAAAATCTTGATATACAAGTTCAAGAAGCTCAGAGGACCCCTGGGAGATTCAACGCAAACAGGAAGACGTCACTACATGCAGTCATCTGACTGACCAAAGTATCAACTAAAGAGGCCCTTCTAAGAGCTGTAAGACAAAAGAAGCAAGTAACATACAAGGGAAAGCCAATTCGAATAACATCAGACTTCTCTAATGAGACTTTACAAGCAAGGAGAGACTGGGGCCCCATTCTCACTCTTTTGAAACAAAACAATGCCCAGCCTAGAATATTATTCTCTGCAAAACTAAGCTTCGTATATGAAGGAGAAATAAAAACATTCTCAGACAAGCAAAGGCTCAGAGAATTCACCAAGACAAGACCAGCCCTACAAGAAGTACTTAAAACAGCGTTACGCACGGAACATCATAATAATAACCCACGAATATAAAAACAACCAAAACCCAAAGATATTAAAGGCCAGATATTACAATGGCTCAAGACAGAAATCATAGCAACAACATCCAACCCAACAGAATGATCAGTAATCTACCTTACCTATCAGTTCTCTCAATAAATGTGAATGGCTTAAACTCTCCACTCAAGAGACATAGGCTGGCTGAATGGATAAGAAAATACAGGCCAAGTATATGCTGTCTTCAGGAAACACATCTAACCTGCAAGGATGCATACAGACTAAAAATAAAAGGGTGGAGATCAATATTCCAAGCAAATAGAAGCCAAAAGAAGGCTGGTGTGGCAGTTCTAATTGCAGACGATTTAGTTTTTAAACCAACAAAAGTAGTAAAAGACAAAGAGGGTCATTATATAATGGTGAAGGGCACAGTCCAACAAGAAGAGATAACAATTTTAAATATATATGCACCCAACTTAGGTGCACCCAGATTCATAATGCAAACCTTACTGGAGCTAAGCAAATGGATTAATAGCAACTCCATAATTGCCGGAGATTTCAACACCCCACTGACGGCACGAGACAGATCCTCCAAACAGAAAATTAATAAAGAAATAATGGACTTAAACAAAACTCTAGAACAATTGGGTCTGACAGACATCTACAGAACATTCTACCCAAAATCCACTGAATATACGTTCTTCTCATCAGCTCACGGGACATTCTCTAAGATTGACCATATCCTAGGACACAAAGAAAATCTCAAGAAATTTAAAAAAATAGAAATCATACCATGTATCTTCTCAGATCACAGTGGAATAAAACTAGAAATCAACCCTAACAGAAACTCACATTTCTACACAAAAACGTGGAAATTAAACAACCTCCTACTAAATGATTACTTCGTAAATGAAGAAATCAAGACGGAAATAAAAAACTTCTATGAAGAAAACGACAATGGAGAGACAAGTTATCAACTCCTCTGGGACACAGCTAAAGCAGTTCTGAGAGGAAAGTTTATCTCCATAAATGCCTATAACCAAAAGACAAGAAGATCACAAATAGACAATCTAATGAAACAACTCAAAGAGCTGCAAAAAGAAGAACAGACCAACCCCAAACCCAGCAGAAGAAGTGAAATCAACAAGATCAAATCAGAACTAAACGAAATTGAAAACAGGGAAGCTATTCAGGAGATTAATAAAACAAAAAGTTGGTTCTTTGAAAAAATAAACAAAATTGACACACCATTGGCTAAGCTAACGAAAAGCAGAAAAGAGAAATCTCTAATAAGCTCCATCAGGAATAAAAAAGGAGATATCACAACTGATCCCAAAGAGATACAAGATACAATTTATGAATACTACAAAAATCTTTATGCACACAAACTAGAAAATGTGGAGGAAATGGACAAATGTCTAGAAACACACAGCCTCCCTAGGCTCAACCAGGAGGAAATAGATTCCCTGAACAGACCAATCTCAACAGCTGAAATAAAAACAGCAATTAAAAATCTCCCTAAAAAGAAAAGTCCCGGTCCAGATGGCTTCACACCTGAATTTTACCATACTTACAAAGAAGAACTAGTACCTATCTTGCAGAAACTATTCCACAACATCGAGAAGAACGGAAACCTCCCCGACACCTTTTATGAAGCGAATATTACTCTGATACCAAAACCAGGAAAGGATGCAACAAAAAAAGAAAACTACAGACCAATATCCCTAATGAATATAGATGCAAAAATTCTCAACAAAATCTTAGCTAACCGAATCCAGACACTTATCAAAAAAATAATCCACCACGACCAAGTGGGCTTCATCCCAGGGATGCAGGGATGGTTCAACATACGTAAATCTATAAATGCAATTCACCACATAAACAGAAGCAAAAACAAAGACCACATGATTCTTTCAATAGATGCAGAAAAAGCTTTTGACAAAATTCAACACCCTTTCATGATACGAACACTTAAGAAAATAGGCATAGAAGGGACATACCTAAAAATGATACAAGCCATATACGACAGACCCATAGCCAACATCATACTGAATGGGGAAAAATTGAAATCATTCCCACTTAGAACTGGAACCAGACAAGGCTGCCCACTATCTCCACTTCTGTTCAACATAGTACTGGAAGTCTTGGCTACAGCAATCAGACAGGAAAATGGAATCAAAGGTATCCAAATAGGGGCAGAAGAGATCAAACTTTCACTGTTTGCTGTTGATATTGTATCTAGAAAACCCCAAGGATTCAACCAAGAAACTCCTGGAACTGATCAATGAATTTAGTAAAGTCTCAGGATACAAAATCAATACACAGAAATCAGAGGCATTCATATACGCCAACAACAATCTAATTGAGAACCAAATCAAAGACTCAATTCCCTTCACAATAGCAACAAAGGAATTAAAGTACCTAGGAATATATTTAACCAAAGAGGTAAAAGACCTCTACAGGGAGAACTATGAAACACTGAGGAAGGAAATAGCAGAGGATGTAAACAGATGGAAATCCATACCATGCTCGTGGATCGGCAGACTCAATATCATCAAAATGTCTATACTACCCAAACTGATCTACAGATTCAATGCAATACCTATTAAAATCCCATCAACATTCTTCACAGATATAGAAAAAATAATTTTACGCTTCGTATGGAACCAAAGAAGACCCCGAATATCAAGAGCAATTCTAGGCAACAAAAACAAAATGGGAGGCATTAATATGCCAGATATCAAACTATACTACAAAGCTGTAGTAATTAAAACAATATGGTATTGGCACAAAAATAGGAATATTGACCAGTGGAACAGATGTGAGAATCCTGATATAAAACCATCCTCATATAGCCATCTCATCTTTGACAAAGCAGACAAAAACATACGCTGGGGAAAAGAATCCCTCTTCAATAAATGGTGCTGGGAAAACTGGATAGCCACCTGTAGAAGGCTAAAACAGGACCCACACCTTTCACCTCTCACAAAAACCAACTCATGCTGGATAACAGACTTAAACCTAAGGTATGAAACTATTAGAACTCTAGAGGAAAAAGTTGGAAACACTCTCCTAGACATTGGCCTGGGCAAAGAGTTTATGAAGAAGTCCCCAAAGGCAATCACAGCAGCAACAAAAATATATAAATGGGAAATGATCAAACTACAAAGCTTCTGCACAGCCAAAGAAATAGTCATGAAAGTAAACAGACAACCTACAGAATGGGAGAAAATTTTTGCATCCTATAAGGAACTGATAACTAGAATATACTTAGAACTCATGAAAATCAGGAAGAAAAAATCAAATAACCCCATTAAAAAGTGGGCAAAGGACTTGAACAGAAATTTTTCTAAAGAAGACAGAAGAATGGCCAACAAACATATGAAGAAATGCTCAACATCTCTAATCATCAGGGAAATGCAAATCAAAACCACAATGAGATATCACTTAACCCCAGTAAGAATGGCCTTTATCAAAAAATTTCCAAACAATAAATGCTGGCATGGTTGCGGAGAGAGAGAAACACTCCTACACTGCTGGTGGGACTGCAAACTAGTTCAACCTCTGTGGAAAGCAATATGGAGATACCTTAAAGCGATACAAGTGAATCTACCATTTGATCCAGCAATCCCATTGCTGGGCATCTACCCAAATGATCCAATGACACTCTACAAAAAAGACACCTGCACTCCAATGTTTATAGCAGCACAATTCATAATCGCAAGGCTGTGGAAACAGCCCAAGTGCCCATCAATCCAAGAATGGATTAATAAAATGTGGTATATGTATACCATGGAGTACTATTCAGCTCTAAGAAACAATGGTGATATAGCACATCTTATATTTTCCTGGTTAGAGCTGGAACCCAAACTACTAAGTGAAGTATCCCAAGAATGGAAAAACAAGCACCAGATATATTCTCCAGCAAACTGGTATTAACTGAGTAGCTCCTAAGTGGACACATAGGTGCTACAGTAATAGGGTATTGGGCAGGTGGGAGGGGGGAGGGGGGCGGGTATATACATACATAATGAGTAAGATGTGCACCATCTGGGGGATGGTCATGATGGAGACTCAGACTTTTGGGGGGAGGGGGAAAAATGGGCATTTATTGAAACCTTAAAATCTGTACCCCCATAATATGCCGAAATAAAAAAAAAACCAAATATCTATAGATATTTATATATCTATAGATATATCTATATCCTATATCAGATATGCTCATAGAAATATTTCCTTTAATCTCTCTCATGCTATCTTACTGATAACTTAATTCATACTATTAATATAATATCATAAATTTAATATATTAATGGTGTGAGGCATAAATTTGTATATTTTCTGCCCATTGCATGATATATTTTAGAGTTGATGAGTTAAACATATACAATAACACTTCAGCCCCATCTTCTAAAGCTAGTGAATCAACAAAAGCATAAAACTTTCTGTTTTATCTTCCCCTTACATAAAATTGTACCCCAATCACTGGGAGGTAGACACATCTGTATAAAAGAAACACTGAACACCATGTTTTAATGAACTTTGTATGTTTTATATCCTTAGGTTAATGAGGCCCAATATTGGAACTATGGAGTAGGAAATTGGAAGGATACGGAATGTTTTTAAAGGAAATTTATTTTAAGTGTATTCACATTTAAGAGATACAACACTATTTTCAGAAATCCAGACTTGCTACTAGGTTCGGCATAAAGTTCTTTTATTACCCTAAACTCAGAAATAAGCAGTTTGAAGCTAACATTACTTACCATTTGGGCTTCAAAAGCTAGACCCAAGCAAGATACATGTTTAAAAGAGGATCAAATCTTAAACCAGATAATTAAATATACATTGACTTTTGATGACACAATATATTAAATAGTTTAACAAATGTATTAAACAAAACTATTTGTACATCATTTTAACAACATGTTTTGATATTTAATTAATAATCACATCACATTTGAAGTTTATGAAAAGACTCTTAATAACAACTTCACAGATATCATAACAACTACTGTAGTCAACATCAGTAAAACAAAAGGGGAATTTTTGAATGGATGGAATGAGGGGGCGGAAGAAAGGGGTGTCAAAATCAAGGATGAGGTGGCTGCTAGATGTTTGTTGGCAGAAATCTATTTTTACTTTTCTGCAGGAAAAAGGAAAACCAGCAAGCATTGAATCATTAGTTCATAAATTAGATAACATTTGTTAAAAAGGACTCCTTTGTGTATAGGCTTGTATGATGGGTTGTGAATAAACCTAGATATAAATCAAAATAAAGTCTGTATGCATATCCAAATCTTATCCAAACTTTGGTATAAAAGTTGGACTGTAAACTCCACAGGATATTTTTTCTTGGGATGTTTCCAATATGTTAAATTTTCAGCCAAGATAGAAAAAAAACAACACATAGACACAATGAAAATCTTCATGGTATTTCATGTGAAACCATGAAAATTCAGTTTTGTTTGTCTTTCCAATGAAAATTCTTGAAATATGAAAATGCTAAAGTTTGCCTGAAGTTCATAACAGAGATGTCAGATAGAAACTTTAACTTAATTTACTTAATCCAATTAAAGAAAATATGAGAAATTGCTCTCCTATACAGTGTTTCCACAGGTAATCTTTTCTGTAATTTGGATATCAACATATACTCATAATGTCTTTGAGATGTAAAAATCCACACATGCACAAACATATATACATGTATTCAAACATAAACACATTCTCTAAAATAACCACCCATTGTTAAAAAAAAAAAGGGCCCTCTCCTGATATCACAACTATATATAAATAGTAATTGTGAACCATTTAGACCTCTCCAAATTGCATTGTCCCCTTGGGCTACATTGAAATCACAACCTGTTTTTTCTCTAGTTCTATTATCTCTTCTTTGCATCTATCTATCTTTTTCTTAATACCATATCCCCATTTTTATCATACTTTATCTTTCTACTTTATTATCTTTTGATACTTTCCTTAAAAATTCTTCTTGCATTTTGAAGCATGTTTGTTTTTATTCTTTTTATTAAGATAGAATGACAGAGGACACTTTTCCTAATTATTTAGTGTGATTATTATAAATATACAAAAAAGTATGCTAATGTAATCTGCCATATTACATAAGACTATATAGCCACTCAAAAATCAGACTTTTATCTTTGCAAAAATTATTAATAACTGTCGAGCTCATCATTTAAATAAATTTTCATTGAAATGCAATTTATTTTTTTAAGATTTATTTTCCTGTCTTGTTTCCAGAAGTGAAATTAGTTTTTTTTTTCTGATTTTTCTTCACATTTTGAATAATATGATTTTACTACTGAGTGAAATAAGCTGCTATTAGAAGAAATAGTATTTGTTCGCAGGGAAATGGTAGAATATATTTTTTAAAAAAGGAAAATAAGAAAATTTAAGTCAACCAATACATTTGGGCCAACTTAAGAGAGCGTGGAAAATGGATTGAAAATTCTTCTTTTTTGTGGTGTGTAGGGGCAGAGCAACAGGGCTGGATAGAAACCTCCAGCAATCATCCCTCCACACAAACACCTAATTGAACAGTTATCCATGTAAGCAAGCACTTTCAGAAGAAACAAAAGCCAAGTGAGTGATCATACTAACACTATAACATGGAAAGAGGCACTGAAGAGGGCAGAAAAGACATTCTTGCATTGCCTATGCCACCACTTTCCCATCCCTGACAGTGCCACAATAATTTACAGGTGGAGAGAGAATCTATGTTCCCGGTAGAGGGAGAGTAAAGTGATTGTGGGGCTTAAAATTAAAACTCAGGGCTGCCCTGGCACAGTGGAACATAGCACAGTGCAGAATTCTGCCAGTGCCCTTGGAGGGAGCATTTTGACAAGCCAGGCCAGAGGGAAATACTCCACCCCAAAGCTTTAGTTTCCACTAGTCCCAACACGGACAGACAGAGCAACTTGGCACCTGGACCAAATTCATAAGACGATCAGTGCAGTCCTTGACAATTCCTGTTATCATGCTGGCTCAGAGCCCATGGACTTGGGTGCACAGGAACAAGTGAGACACCAGCCCCTGTGGCCAAGCTAGTGGTTGTGTCACTCCTCCACAGGTGCAGGCAGCAGGGCTTAGGGAGAGTCTTCTTCCACTTGAGGAAAGAGAAGGGAAGAGCTCAGAGGACTTTGTTTTGCAACTTGATACCAGCTCAGCCACAGTAAAATAAAGTACCAAGAAGACTACTGAGGCCTCTGAGACCAGGCCTTAGTTCCTAGATGGTATTTCTGGATTCACACTGGGCCAGAAGGAAACAAGCTGCCATGAAGGGAAGGATCCATTGGTGGCAGGATTCACCACCTCTGACTAAAGAGTCCTTGGGCTTTGAATAAATATCAGAGGTGGCCAGGCAATAGTCACCACTGGCTTTGGGTGAGAATGGGCTGGCTTCAGGTATGACCTGGCACTGGTGGCCATGAGGGAATGCCCATGTCATCACTCCTCTCCTAACACTAGCAGCCCAGCACAGATAGTGAGGGAAGAGAGTGAGAGACATTGCTGGTAATCCAGGAAATTCTCTTGTATCTTACCAAAGTCCACCATGGCAGTACAACCAGGAGTCACAGCATTATTGGGCTTGGGGCACCCCCAGTGCTGACGCAGCTGCAGTGACCAGAGACTTAGACCACAACACTCAATTCCTTTTGAATATCTGGAAAGCCTTCTCAAGAAGGACAGGTTCAAAGAAGTCCAGACTGTGAAGATTAAAATAAATACATAACTCCTCAATGCCCAGACATCAATGAAGATCCACAAGCATCAAGAACATCCAGGAAGGCTGGATGGGGTGGCTCATGCCTGTAATTTTAGCATTCTGGGAGGCCGAGGGTAGGAGGATTACTCAAGGTCAGGAGTTCAAGGCCAGCCTGAGCAAGAGTGAGACCCCATCTCTACTAAAAATAGAAAGAAATTAGCTGGACAACTAAAAATATATAGAAAAATTTATCCGGGCATGATGGCTCATGCTTGTAGTCCCGGTTACTTGGGAGGCTGAGGCAGAAGGATCATTTGAGCCCAGGAGTTTGAGGTTGCTGTGAGCAAGGCTGACGCCATGGCACTCTAGCCTGGGCAACAGAGTGATGCTCTGTCTCAAAAAAAAAAAAGAAAGGCCGGGCGCGGTGGCTCACGCCTGTAATCCTAGCTCTCTGGGAGGCCGAGGCGAGCGGATTGCTCGAGGTCAGGAGTTTGAAACCAGCCTGAGCAAGAGCGAGACCCTGTCTCTACTATAAATAGAAAGAAATTAATTGGCCAACTAATATATATAGAAAAAATTAGCCGGGCATGGTGGCGCATGCCTGTAGTCCCAGCTACTCGGGAGGCTGAGGCAGTAGGATTGCTTGAGCCCAGGCGTTTGAGGTTGCTGTGAGCTAGGCTAACGCCAGGGTACTCACTCTAGCCTAGGCAACAAAGCGAGACTCTGTCTCAAAAAAAAAAAAAAAAAAGAAAAATCCAGTAAGACATGACCTCACCAAACAAACTAAATGAAATACCAGTGACTAATCCTGGAGTGATGGAGATAGGTGAACTTTCAGACAAAGAATTCAAAATAGCTGTCCTGAAGAAACTCAATGAACTTCAAGACAACACAGAAAAGTAATTCAGAAGCACATCAGAGAAATTTAACACAGAGATTGAAATAACAACAACAACAACAAAAATTCTAGATCTTAAGAATAGACAAACTGAGAAATGCATCAGAGTGTCTCATCAGAATAAGTGACCAAGCAGAAGAAAGAATCAGTGAGTTTGAAGACAGGCTATTTGTAAAAACACAAAAGAAAAAAGTAAGAATAAAGCATGCCTACAAGATCTATAAAATAGCCTGAAAAGAGCAAATCTAAGAGTTATTGGCCTTATAGAGGACACCGCCTCTTTAAGAGAAATTGGTGTACAAAGTTTATTAGAAGAAATAATAACAGAGAACTTTCCAAACCTAAAGAGAGATATCAATATTCAGGTACAAGAAAGTCATAGAACTCTGCACTGATTTAACCCAAACAAGACTACATGAAGGCATTTAACAATCAAGCTCCCAAAGGTCACAGACAAAAAAAGGTCTTAAGGTAAGCAATAAAAAAATAACATATAAAGGAGCTCCAATATGTCTGGCAGCAGACTTCTCAGTGGAAATTTTATAGGCCAAGAGAGAGTGGCATGACATATTCAAAGTGCTGAAGGAAAAAACCCCTAAAACTAGAATATTATATCCTGAAAAAATATCCTTTAAACATGAAGGAGAAATACAGATTTTCCCAGATAAACAAAAGCTCAGAGATTTCATCAACACCAGACCTGTTCTACAAGAAATGCTAAGAGTAGTTCTTCAATCTGAAATAAAAGGACATTAAAAAACAATAAGAAATCTTCTGTAGGTATACAACTCACTGGTAACACTAAGCATACAAATACAGAATACTCTATTGCTATAATGGTGGGGTATAAACCACTTGTACATAGAGTAGGAAGACCCAAAGACAAACCTATCAAAAATAACTTTTTTTTGAAAGATAGGTAGTATAAAAAGATATGGATGGAAACAACAAAATGTTAAAAAGTGAAAGAGGATGAAGTTAAATGGTAGAATTTTTGTTAGATCTCTCTTTGCTTGTGGTTATTCATTTGTTTCTAAGTAGGTTTGTGATATGTTTAAAATAATTGGTTATAAAATGTTTTTCGCAAGCCTCATGGTAACATTAAATCAAAAAACATACAACCTACACACAAAAAAATAAAAAGCAAGAAATTAAAACTATTAGTAAAAATAACTTTTAAGAAAGAAACATAGAAGATATAAGAAATAGAAGAACATATAAGAAATATAAGAACATATAAGAAATAGAGAGTAGACCACACACGCACACAAAAAAACAAAAATCAAATAACAACATGGCAGTAGTACATCCTTATCTATCAATAAGAACACTGTGAATGGACTAAACTCTTCAGTGAGAGACAGAGAGTGTCAGAATGGGTAAAGAAAAACAAGAGGCAACTATATGTTGTCTGCAAGAAACATACTCCACCTATAAAGACACACATAGACTGAAAATAAAGGGATGGAAAAAGATGCTCCATATAAATGGAAACCAAAAAAGACCAGGGGTAGCTATATTTCTATCATATAAAATAGATTTCAAGACAAAAACTGTAGAAAGACACAAAAAATGTCTTTATATAATGATAAATGGGTCAATTCAGCAAAAGGATATAACAGTTCTAAATATATATGCACCTAACACAGAAGCAGCCAGATATATAAAGCAAATATTATCAGAGCTAAAGGAGAGATAGACTCCAGTACAATATTTATTGGAGACTTCAACACTCCAGTGTCAGCATTGGACATATCATTCAAACAGAAAAATTAACAGTGAAACATTGGACTTAATCTGCACTATAGACCAAAAGGACCTAATAGATATTTACAGAACATTTATCCAACAGCTGCTGAATTCACATTCTTCTCCTCAATTCATGGATCATTTTCAAGGAGAGACCATGTATTAGTCCAGAATAAAAGTCTCAAAATATTCAAAAAAATTGAAATAATACCAAGTTGTTCTCTGACCACAATGAAATAAAACTAGAAATATATAACAAGAGGAACATTGGAAACTATACAAACAAATGAAAATTAAACAATATTGTCCTGAATAACCATGAAGAGATTAAGAAGAAAATTTAAAAATTTCTCAAAACAAATGAAAGTGAAAACACAACATACCAAAACCTATAGGATAAAGGAAAAGCAGTAATAAAAGGAAAGTTTATAGCAATAAGTGCCTACATCAAAAAAGTAGAAAAGCTTCAAATAAACAGCCTAATGATACATTTTAAAGAGCTAGAAAAACAAGAGAAAAACAAACCCAAAATTAGTGAAAGATAGCAGCAGAAATAAATGAAATTGAAACAAACAAATAAAAAAACAATACAAATGATTAGTGAAACAAAAAGTTGGTTTTCTGAAAAGATAAACAAAATAGAAACACTTCTGGCCAGACAAAGAAAAAAAGAGAGCAGACTCAAATAAATAAGATCAGAGATGAAAGAGGAGAATTACAACTGATACTGCAGAAATCCAAAGGAGCATTAGAGATTACTATGAACAATGATATGCCAATAAATTGAAAATCTTAAAAGAAATGGATAAATTCCTATACTCATACAACCTACCAAGATTGAACCAGGAAGCAATCCAAAACCTAAATAAACCAATAACAAGTAATGAGATGGAAGCAGAAATAAATGGTCTCCCATCAAAGAGAAGCCCAGGACCCAATGACTTCACTGCTGAATTCTACCAAGCATTCAAAGAACTAATATTAATCCTATTTAAATTATTCCAAATAATCAAGGAGAAGAGGATCACAACAAAATATGAAAACCATAGGCCAATTTCACTAAGAAATATAGATGCAAAAATCCTCAACAAAATACTAGCACACCAAATTAAACAACACATTCAAAAGATCTTGATCAAGTGGCATTCATCTCAGGGATGCAAGTAGGGCTCAATATACACAAATCAATCAATGTGATATATCATAACAACATAACAAAAGACAAAAATCATATGAGCATTTCATTTGATTCTGAAAAGTCATCTGATAAAATGCAACATCTTTTCATGATAAAGACTCTCAAAAAACGGGATACAGAAGGATCTTACCTCAACATAATAAAAACCATATATAACAGGCCTATAGGTAGTATCATAATGAATGGGGACAAACTGAAAGTCTTTCATCTAAGATATGGAACCAGACATGGATGCCCACCGTCACCACTGTTATTCAACATAGTACTGGAAGTTCTAGCCAGAATACTTAGACAAGAGAAAGAAAGAAAAGACATCCAAATTGAAAAGGAAGAAGTCAAATTATTCTTGTTTCAGATATGATCTTATATCTAGGGAAACCTAACAATCCACACAAAAACTATTAGAATTGATAATCAAATTCAGTAAAGTGGCAGGATACAAAATCAACATACAAAAATCAGTAGCATTTCTATATGCAGCAGTAAACAATCTGACAAAGAAACCAAGAAAGTAATCCCATTTGCAATAGCTACAAATGAAATAAAATACCGAGGAACAAACCTAACCAAAGAAGTGAAAAATCTCTATAATGACAACTCTAAATCATTGATGAAAGAACACAAAAAATGGAAAGATATTCCATGCTCGTGGATTGGAAGAATCAATATTGTTAAAATATCCATACTTCCCAAATCTGTCTACAGATTCAATGCAATACCCATCAAATACCAATGATATTTTTCACAGAAATAGAAAACATAATCCTAAAATTTGCATGGATCCACAAAAGACCCAGAATTGCCAAATGCCATCCTAAGTAAAAATAACAAAGCTGGATAAGTCACATTACCTGATTTCAAATTATACTACAGAGTTGTAGTAACCAAAACAACATGGCACTGGCATAAAAACAGACAAATAGCTCAATGGAACAGAACACAATACACAGAAATACAGCTACAAACCTGCAGTGAATTTGTCTTTGACAAAGTTTCCAGAACAAGCAATGGGGAAAGGACAGTCTCTTCACTAAATAAGACTTAGAAAACTGGATACCTATATGCAGAAAAATGAGAGTAGACCATTATCTCTTGCCACATATGAAAATCAAATAAAAATGGATTAAAGATTTAAATCTAAAACCTGAAACTATGAAACTAATGAAAGAAACATTGGGGAAATGTTTCAGGACATTGGTCTGGGCAAGGACTTCTTGAGTAATATCCTTAAAGCACAAGTAACCAAAGCAAAATTGGACAAATGGGATCATATTAAGCTAAAAAGCTTCTGCACAGCAAAGCAAGCAAGCAACAAAGGGAAGAAACAATCCACAGATTGGAAAAAAATATTTGCAAACTACCTGTCAGACAAAGGATTAATAACTAAATATATAAGGAGCTCCAACAACTCAATAGGAAAAAATCAAATAATCCAATCAAAAATAGGCAAAGGATCTGGATAGACATTTCTCAAAAGAAGACATATCAATGGCCAATGGCTATATCAAAAACTGCTCAACATCATTAATCATCAGAGAAATACAAATCAAAACTACAATGAGTTATCTATCATCTCACTCCAGTAAAAATGGCTTTTATCAAAAAGACAGGTAATAATGAATGCTGGTGAGGATGTGGGGAAAGTAGAACTCTTGTACACTGTTGGTGGGAATGTAAATTAGTGAAACCACTATGGAAAACAGTATGGCGGTTCCTCAAGAAACTAAAAATAGAACTATCATATGGTCCAGCAATCTGACTCTTCCGTATATATTCTAACGATGGGAATTCAGTATATTCAAAAGATATCTGCATTCCATGTTTATTGTAGCAATTTTCAATAGCCAAGATATGGAATCAACCTAAGTGTCCATCAACGGATGAATGAATAAGGAAACTGTGCTACATACACACAAAGGAATATTATATAGCCACAAAAAGAATTAAATTCTGCCATGAACAACAACATGGATGAAACTGGAGAACATTATGTTAAGTGGAATAAGCCAAGCACACAAAGGAAAATCTTGCATAGTCTCACTCATATGTGGGAACTATGTTATTTAAAAAAGCAATTGATTTCATGGAGGCAGAGATTAGAATGATGGTTACCAGAGGATGAGATGAGTAGCAGGGAGGGGAGGATAAAGTTGGGCTGGTTAATGGGTGCAAAAATATAGTCAGATAGTTAGATAGAATGAACAATATTTGATAGCACAACCGAGTGATTATAATAAATAAGTTAGCATATACTTTAAAATAACTAAAAGAATTGGAATGTCCCTAACAAAAAGAAAATTTAAATGCCTGAAGTGATGGTTAACCCAATTACCCTGATTTCATTAGTTCATATTATATGCCTGTATGAAAATATCATATGTGCCCTATAAAGATATACAATTATTAAGTACTCATAATAATTAAAATAATTTTTTTTAAATTCTTCATTTTCAATCCCATTTTCATCTACTTATTTGCTGCAAACCAATTAGGGATATCAAAGAAACACTTGCTCAAAGAATTTTAATTATAAGAAAATACCAACACATTATTTTTCAAATATATGCTCTTATGCAATTCTTAACGTCATGGGTCCATAGTGCTTTTAGTACAACTTCTATCAGGACTATATTTCTACTACCTGTTTGGACACACAAAGTCAGAATATCTAATTCTAAATTGTAACTAACCATAGAAATAAAATAAGGGTTTACATCAATTTTTGGTTAAGGAAATCTATGATAATCATTTCATTTTATGCACGACAAAATTATTCTTTATAAAGATTGTCTGACCTGGTGAAGAATGAGGATTTTAGAGACAAATTGAAATGAATTCTGTTTTCAATTATAGCAAATGCATTACCTTGAGTAAAGTAACCTTTTAGAGATTCTTTCTCTCATCTGAAAAAAAAAAGTGATAATAATAGTAATATTGACCTTACAGTGTCCTTGTAGGACTCAAATACATGATGCGTATAAAGCTCTTTACATAACTTCTGGCTTGTAGCAACTGTCCAATTATCATCATCATTATTAACAATAGTAGTTGCACACGATTTAACATAGGAAAGTAGCTCCCAACGACATATAAAACAGATCAAATAGTTCCAGTGTTTTTAAGTTAATTACACTCATTCTGATTACTCATGCATTTTTTTATTGACAAAAACAGTGGAGACATAGAAAGCCCTAAAGTTTCCATGGGTTAAGGTGCCTGACATAATAAGTGATATACAGAAATACATGAGGACATTTTTTCCTAAAAATTGGCTTAAACTACATTAAAAAAATGCTCAACTGCAGGATGTCAATCTGCCTGACAGTGTAAATCTCCTTAAAGCAATTTAATTCAGATTAAAAAGATAACCTTGGCTTATGTAGCAGAATGAAGGATGTGTTTCAAATTCATCACGTTAACACTATCAACCCACTATGGCCCATGATTGAGTAGTTTTAATTAAGCTTAGTTAGGGTATTGGGGGAAGGGTGTGTCATTTAATCCTTCATTAATAGTTAAAGTGATTATTATAAATATCTCCATAATTTTTGTTGTTTGAACATCTTTCTTTTTTATTAAATTTATTGTTTTCCATGCTACAGAGCAATACCATTTGGGGGAACTCTGGCTCCCAGGAGTTTTAATGCTACCCCACTTCCAGCACTATAAAACAGAGGCCTGCTGTTTTAATCACGCCTCTCTCTCTCTCAATGTTGTTTGCGCCCTGGTACAACCCATCTGCCTTGAATCTAGTGCTCCACTGGGGCTGCACACATCTGCCAGCCAGACTACCTTCGTACACAATTACTCAATCCACCGTAAGGCTCTTTAATAGGAAACAAGTGTGACAACGGCAAGCCTCTTTTTTTTTTTTTTTTTTCCTCCTGCCTCTTAAACCACGGAGTCAAATAGCTCTAATAGAGATGAAGCTTGATAGATCCGCCCAGGTGTAGGTGAAATGGTAGAGCCTCAAGGGCAATAGATGCTGTGCTCTCTAGCTGAAGTTTAGCACTTTGTCCTGACGGGCTCTCCAGCATCAGTCGATAGGCTGCTCCTTGTACAGTTACAAAGTCAACATGCTTCTTGCCGCTCAGATTTATTCCTAATCCGGAGGGCGACCTGGAGCTAGGTAAGAACAGCAGAACAGCCCTTTGACTTCAAAGCGTGGACAAAGGACAACATATGCAGTAAGTGGAAAATTTATATTTCCTTCTTTTACTTGGGAATTAATTAAGGGTGTTTACTCTCAGGGAATCCTCTAAAGACGGTAAAAGTGAACTAGGAAAAAGCCTGTGTTCATAACCCCATGGATTTTCTCCAGTTTCGTTTTGCACAATGCCCTGACATTGTCACTAAAGCTTAACTACTCCTGGAGAGACTCCTCATTCAGAAGGTCTCGGAACTGAAATGTGGTGCTAATAATAATGCTAATTCAATCCTGTATTCTGGCTGTTTCTGGGTGAAATGCCCTTTATTACTGTCAAAAATGATGGTGGTAAGTGCTTTGTCACAGTTTTGAAAATAGAAAAAAAAAGGCTTTAAGAAGCACATACCCTTCTGGAAAATGAATTCAACTTCTATACATAACTGTATTGTTACATTACTGTTTATACATTAATGTGAAAAATTCGCTGGTAATTTTTGCTTAATAAATCCATTTTACAGTTTTATCTCTTACCAAAGAAGTGATACCAAAAACTCTAAAAGCAGTATTAGGTTGTGGCAGCAATGACAATGATAATGAATTTTTAAAACAAACAAAACAAAAGGTCATTTGTCTAATAGCATAGGAAGAGATATTAAAACCAGATGTAGGAAATCTCAACTTTGACTTTTTGGTCTTTCATGCTTGGTTTAAAGCAGCCTTCACATTGTGTTTATTTTGCATTTACAACTTTGGATTCACCATTAAACTATGTTTGAACTTGAAGTTCAGATTTGATCTAAGTACAGTTCTGTTCCTTGAGCCCCCTACTCTGATTTTTACTTGGCTATGGGGAATCTTTTTACTACTCCACCATATATCCTGAATTGTGTTAACAAGCTAACTGCGGTGGACTTTCAGGTGGAATGTCAGCCAATGTAAAAGAATGTGTTTGCTATTCAAATATATGATGCTCCATGTAAGAAATAAACACATAGAATGTATGCCTTAATGAAGATTTCAGTTATTATTCCTAGATGAATCCATAAAATATTGCACAGAGATGATCATATTAAAAAATACAGTAAAAACTGTCAGTACATTGCAGACATTCAAGTTGATTTTTTTTAATTTAAGCATTACATATTTGAAAAATTAGTCTAGAAGATATTGTCAACTCAAAAGACAATGCACATATATAGGGTACACAGTCAAAATTAGACAAAACATTGTTGCATTGTTTAAATAATTTTCCATTGGCCAATGTTTCGTTTTTGTTTTCTAACTATTATAGATGGACATCATTGAAATTGATGATTTAAAAGCCGTGACAGTAGAATCCTGATGACTCCTTTGTGTATATTCAGAAATGATTTAGCTTGGATAAAGTTGCTGCTATGAGAGGTTTAATTAATTACTGCTAGTTAAATATATTTCTTTAAGAATTGCATTTGACATTACTGATGGTGGAGTAAACGCAGTTTAAAACTCATTCTTCATGAAATATTTCAACCGACAATTGTTGGCATTGAATAGCGGTCAATGTCTACCCCCTACAGGGGAGAGATTCTAATTTCACTATGCCTTCCCAGTACATGAATACCACAGAGTACAGTTCACACATATGAATGCTGTAACCGTGTCAATGACTTCAACAAGTGCCCCTTAATGAAAAGGTCAGCCCTGTGATTAATAGGAAGCTGGTTTCAAAGGCTGGACTTCACTTCAGCACTGCATTTAGATTTGTTTTTTCTTGATTTACTCCATTTGCCTTTCAAAGTGTAATAAAAATCAAGTGGTACTCTGTTGTACATTTTTAATACATTGTGGTTGCTTTTATAGGATAGCCACACATCATTTAGTATAGTTTAGTAAAGAAAAAATAGTATTTAAGTGAAAAAAATTACTCAGGCCAATAATTGAGAGGATAAGGGTGATGAATGAAAATTTTACTCTTTATCCAAATAGAATATATAGCCTTTGCTGAAGTTTCAGCTAATTTAATGAACTTTTAACAGACATCGTGGGGTAAAGGGGGAGTGGCAGAGGAAAGGCTTGATGTTTAACCAAAGCTTATTATGCTTAAATGCTTAGCTATGTACTAGAAAATAAATATTCACAGGTAACTCATGAAGATAATGACTTTTCACTGTGGTGAAATTTACTGAAGAGCATAGCTGAGTGGAGATGAAGAGAATAATTATAAGTCTAGTTACAACCTCAAAGAACCAATTTAGCCATTTAAAATTTATATTGGTGGTTTTGTTATAACCTAGTTAAAATTTGTGCTGGAAAAACATTATATTTAAATTCAACTTAAATTTTTAAAATGATTCTCTTCAACTGGAATTATATTTTGCTAATAAATATCACGTTAAAAATTAGGCAATTAATAAATTGGGTGTTCCTTTAATACATTTTTAAAAGTTTTCATTTATGTACATGTTTTGTATCCCTGGAAATCCGTATATTTTCAAATAAGATTGCAACATAAGTAATTAAGTAACAGAAACAATGTCCGAATATATACTATATTTATTGCATATGAAAATTGCTATATGCTTACAGGAAAACTTTTAGAAGTCATAGGATATGTCAACTTATTCTAAGAGACAGTCTCTTTCAAGTAACTTTTCTTTTTTGACCTTAAATCAACACTTATGGAATTTAATATCCATGTACACTTATAATGAAGGAACTATATTACACATCAAGGCTTAAGCATAGAAAAAATGTCAGCTCAATTTCAAATGCCAATGGGATACAAAAGGAGTTTTCAATGGCCACTCAAGGAAGAGACAGTGTAGTCAACTCTATGATGGGCACAGTGTTTCCTAGATGTCTCACATCTTACCAATGACCACAGCCATGTCTTCTGGGTACTCTTCTACTCAAGGTTTCATTTTTCCTCTGAATTGGAAGCCAACTATTTTGAGATAGGGTTCTAATGAATAACATGAGTTGGACTCTCAAAAGGTGCCAGACATGGCCCTAAGCACTTTGTATCCATGATTTATTTAGTCCTTCTAGTCCAATGAAATAGGCAGTGTTCCTAAATCTGTTTATGAATATGAAAACAGAATGGTTAAAGGAACTTGCTCAATGTTGCACAGCTAGTAAGTAGAAGAACTTAGGTTCAATTTAACTTTGCCCGGGTCCAGGTACTTCCTCCAACCACTGGACTCCACTGCTACTCTAACAGGTTATTGCATTATCAGTGCAAAGTTGACTTTATCTCTGACCAGTTTATCAAGACTACTTGAAATTAGAAAGACATTCATAAATGCACATTGATGGAATGTCCAATCAAACAAAACATAAATAGTTGAATGCCAAACAATGAGTACGATCTCACTTCAGTTACTTTATCATTCAAGCACTTAAACCCCTAAAATTTCCAGAGATTTTACAACAGATAAAGAAAAGGAGTTGCAATTATATCTCAGAGATGTGCAGAAGAACTGGCCTTTGCACCCTCACTCAATTGCAAATTGCCACACCTGTTACTAGTGGGTCTCTGAAAACAGTTTGTCTCCTCAGGGTATTTCCAACCAAGCTATGGCAGACTGACATACAGAGATGACTCTAACCACAAATAGATTCTCAATGAGAGTTACTTAAGCACATTCTCACCTGAAAGGCAGTGGGAAAAAACAAGCTGTCAGCCCTCCTCAAAGATTCTCAGGCCTCAATTATTCAGTAGGACCATCTGGATATTTATTTTTTTAAATATCTATTTAAAATAAATAGATATTTATTTTTTTAAATAAATATTTAAAAAAATTTTTTTAATATTTTTTAAAATATTTTTTTAAATCCAGACCATCTGGATATTTATTTTTTTAAATTAATTTTTTAATTGAATTGTTCCTTTATCTGTGGAGATATATATATATATATATATATATTTTCATGCAGACACATAGTCTGGAAGGCATCTATTTACCAGATTTCATGTCAAGTAGAATTTTCTAGAACCTGCATCTGTGGTATGACTATCTGCTGAAATACTTTCTCACCAAGAATAGACATTCATCACTATGAGATTCTTCATTGAGAGATCACAAACAAAATATTTATGACAAAACATCCCTTGTGTTTTATATTTTTTAACTTTAGAGGTTTATATATCCTCTACCAGATAAAAACAGAATATTCCCTTTAAAAGGAGTTATAATTTTATTTTTAATAGTGCATATTGTTATAATTTTTAAACCAACACATTGATTACTTTTACAAACACAAGCAGATTTACTCAAGAAAATGCTATAAACATGAGGAAATTCCTTCAAAATTTAAACAACCCTCCCACGCCATTTTCTACAAGAGTACATAGAAATGTGTTCCTTTAATTCTCATAATTCTTTTTGTTTTGATGAAAGATAATTTGATAAAAGATATTTAAGTATGATTGTCAGAAAGACATAGACTATTCTTATAAAAAAAGCAGAGAAGTAAACAGTTTTTAAAAACTAATCTCAAGATTAGTTGGAAAACTTAATCTATGGTGACAGGATCTGAAAGCTCTAAATACCTTGAGGATTGATGATTACTTCAAAACAGTGGTCAGAGACTTCCTCTATCATCATCATTAGTCAAAGAGATCAACAGGCTAACCCCTTGAAGTTAATCTTATCCTCATGAATCCTTTTTGAATTATCCACTAACTAATTCACTTTTATTTGTAAGCTCATCTTAAGTGGGAGAGTGTTTTTCCCCATCTTTCTCTTCTTACCTGGCATTCCAAGCCTTCCACCAGGGCACCAGTCTAGAATTAATTCTTATGCTAGTTACTTCTGGCTCATGATCCAAGGAAATATTGAGAACACTGCACATGCAGACACTGCTGGTGGATCTTGGGTTTGGCTGTCTCTGCTCACTTACACAGTTTTACAAATCCTGAAGCCCAAGCCAGCAATCACAGCAATCAACCCAACTCATGGTCCTTGTTTTGCATGAGGGACTATTTGTCCCAATTCCCTTACACAAGCCAAACTTCTGGCCACCTGGGTCTGTTTCTGCAACCAAAATACAACAGTTCTTAGTTTCTATTCCTGCTTAATATATGATATTTTTTTTCATTATAGGCCACTTGAAACATATACCTTGTTTTATACATGGGTATAAATTTTTAATTTTGTTATGAAGTATACTTTATGATTGGTATATGTTCACAGTAGCACAGTAGTTAGTTGCAGGTGTGCCTGAATCAATAATTCAAAGAGGCATCTAATTAGCAGTAACTTTATTTTTGTTTTATTCCTTAATGTACATTTCAAATTTGGATGGAAGGGGCAGCTGATAATTAGTATTCTATTTGTACTTCTATTAAAAGCTTGAGGATTTAACCTTGTTTCTGGCCAGATGTGCTTGAATTTCACATGCTAGATAATCATTTTTCTGATAAATAATATTTTTGTCACTTGAACTGATTTCCTAAATCAAATGCTATTAATTATGCACATACATTTTTGCATTTATAATTATACTTGACTTAATTACAAATCTAAAATTCTCCATAAGTGGAGCTGTGAGCATGAACTAAGATCACTGGGGGTCAGGTTCTCTTTTTCACAATTATTATCTCTTTTTCAAAATGTAGAGAATATTCATCCTACAATATTTGTATGATTATTTACATGTGAAAGAACTTTGCAAACTTCTTTGTCAAGTAACCATAAAGAACTTTGAGAAGTTATCATATGATAGAAAAAAATGTAGAATGCACAAATCATATCCATGCTGCTTCATATAATACTGTTGCCAAACTTTTAAGAAATTTTGCATGTAGTATAGGACTAAGCATTTGATATAATTTATGTTATAGCATGCAAAGCATAACATGTATTTTCTCCTTTAGATTAAAATCTGTTTTAATGATATTTATTAATCAAAAAGCTTTTCTCTGAGACTAATTTCCATTTCACAAAATATGAGTTTATATAAATAAGTCTTTCTTGACTAAGAAAACACTTCTCAAACCTTTTTTCAATTTGTAAACTTGATGAAGGACTCATTTGATTAATACTATTTCTTTTATTTGTTTTATTTGGATGAGTCTCTTCCCTACTTCAATTTTGAACAATTTAATAAATGAAACAATTTTAACAATGAGAACTCTAAATATTTACTATTTGAAAATGAGTCTATAATACTGAATCCTTGAATTCGGTTTGGCTTACCCATCCAATTACAGCCAACACTGATTTGACACAGAGTGAAGAAGAGAAAATTGTTAATATTGGCAAGGATGTCTTAAAATTCACACAAAATATTGACACGTATTATCATTTTGTTCTCAGCTACCCCAGGAAATAGTGCAGGAAAACTGATTTTTTTTTTTTTTTTTTTACTTCTTAAATAATGACAGGAGTATATTTCACCATATCTATTGTTATGACCAAATATTTAACTTAAACATTAAAATATAAGTAATATTAAGTTACTGCATTTTCTTTACAATATAAAAGCAAATATATGTGGATGTGGATGCAAAATAAGTATTAATGCCATAACTACTATGGGTCCTGTGGCTTACATTATATTATCTAATCTTCATATTGGCAGGTAATAGATTAGTCACTTCCATTTTACAGATGAGCAATGTGTTTTGTTTATTTGAATTTATGAGTGCTAAACCTATAAAAATCTTTTCAAATGGCTAATACTAAAATTAGTAAATATGTACAAATATGTCAAAATGCCCACATGTGCTATAGGTTACAATATAAATGGTTTTTATTATATTTCCAACCCTTTGGACTGGTATTTAGAGACCTGGACTGCTTTAATACATTATGAACCCCAAGGATGAACTTATACACTTTACATAAATGAGTCATACTTGACTTAAACACATAGTATTGCCATCATATTTTTATTCAAGGAAATATCAAGTAATGCCATCTCTTTTGGAAGGCATTCTACTTTGTCACTTTTATGAGAATATAAATGCTAAAGATGGTTTCATCAGTAGGAAATGATATATTTTATATCAAACCTTACCTTTACATCATATTTTAAGGTATATTCATTAATTTCAGTGTTACAACATGCTTAAAAACTTGCTCTGTATGTTTGTATATGAAAGTGAGTAAGTTAATATATGCATTTATGAGTAAAACCCTCTACTTGGGAGAAATTGCCATTATATATTCCACAGTAATCATTTGTTAAAGTAAAAAAATATTTTGCCTTAAAAAAACTATGATTTTTTTAAAAAGCTCTAGTCTAGTCACAAGTTTTTTTGTTGTTTTTTGTTTTTGTAACAACAAGAAAAACATTGCGTTTAAAATATTTGTTTCTTGGTTTACCTTGGCCTTCATTCAGTGTTTCGAATATTGAGGTAAATTCTTTGCTATTCTCAGCTGCTGTTGGAATACTTTATTTTTATACTATTTAATGTGTATCTTTAAACTGTGCTACACCTAACTACAGCATCACACAGAAGTCTTCTGGGTAGAATATAAGTTTTTTAGAACAATAATAGTAACAGTTTTTTTAATTGTCTATTTTGGAAGTGGTGAATTTTCCTTTGGATTGTGACAAAACCAAGATTTTTTTTTTATTAGAATGATGTGGGTGGTATGTTGCCCACCCAGAGTCTTTTTAGACTCTCCTTAACAGCCAGACTCCCAAGACTGCCACTGGCTACTCCCTGACACAAGCCTGTGAAGAAGGGGCGGAAATAATTCTGGCTTGAACACCTCCTTCTCTATAGAAACTGATCTTTTTTCTATCAACAGAGACATAGCTTCCAGGACTTCTGCAAGGGGCCTGCTCAGTGAAAATAGTCACCTGTATTCAGGGATTCTCCTAGTCCTGATGCATTGTAGCAGTCAAGAATCATTTCTCCCATAGGTAAATTTCCTTAGTAATGTCTTTGACAGTCTAATTTTTATCAATTTTCAAAGGGAATAGATCTAGACAGTTAAGAAAATATCATATTATCAAATTATCATGAAGGGGAAGGTGTTCTTAGCCGTTTCTCCATAGATGGTTAACGAGTTTGAGAAGATTAATTTTAAGGACTAGTGTGTCCCATTTTTCTTACGTCTACAAATGTAGCCTATGCTTTAGTTTACAGTATAGTTATCACATACAAACCTGTCATCAGTTATAGTTTTGATTAAGTATCGCTACCCCCTCTGTAAAATTAAAAAAAAAAAACTATGGAAATCTACAAATGAACATTTCAAAAGGCTGAAAAATATTTAGATTTGTCAACTAAGAATTCCAAGTGGATTTTATATCTTTTAGGTGAGACTAGACTAAGAAAGATTGAGACTGTACCCTAGAAGACTAAAACTTGTAGTGTATTATGTAACTTCTGAAAACAAATAAGCTTTCACAAAAGATAAGCATGGATTTGCTTCCAAAGCTTAGGATACTAACTAATTCTGTAGTAACACCTTTAACATGGGAAGAAGCTGTAATATAGGACCTATGCATTATATAACAGTTGTAGCCACAACAATAATGTCATATGTAGCCACAACAATAATGTCATATGTAGCCACACATAAGGTAAACATGCCTTAGGAGGAAAATGTGAATGTGGCAGGAACTCAGGCTGTTCTAGAGGGAAGCAGTATAATGCATAAATGATGCCCCATAAGTTCCTAAAACTATGATCATCAATGTTTAAGGATTGAGTCCAACTGTGTTTTCAGAAAGGGATGTGGATTGTGCAGGTTCAGAGCATTTGGGGTGCATTTACTATTGTTGCCAATGCTAATTATTGGATTTTAAAATCACTAAAAATTCAGAATAACTCTAAGAGATTATATGACAATTGAAATTGGGTCTACTAATTTACTATTAGAATAGATATGAGCTGTACAATAATTGTAAAATGTGCATTACATATGCATGTTTGTTTTATAATGAGTAGAGAATTAACCAAAAGTTCATTACTTGCAGTAATGTCAAAATAAATATGAGCTTAGACAAGTAACACTAATAGCACTTCTGCACTTACAACATTATTACAACACTGCCTCAACATTTTCACCTGTAAAATGAGAAGTTTTAAATAAATGACAAATATAGTTTTTTATGCTTAATGTTTAAAATGTGTTCATATATAATTTTATTTGTGATAAAAAGTTAACATCAATCAACATTAGGACATAAGACAATTTACAAATAAACTTTAGGTAGAAGATACATTACTCTTAAAAAGATGTATATTAATTTTTAAAACAATCTTACTTTAATGATGCATTTTAATGACTTAAAGTCAATCATAGTTGAATTAATAAACTACTTTTGAGTAATTAAATATCTTCAAATAACCTGAATATTGAAAAATGAAGGCATTGATTCTTTTAGTTAATTTTTCTGGCTTCTGTTGAGTTCTTATCATGAATTAAGGAATTAAAATTCATTTCTTGCACTTGAAATAGATAATAATTTGCCTTTTTTCTATAAAAGGTAATTTATTATTCTGTCAAACTATACACACTATAATAAAATGAAGATGGTACAATGTAATTAGCTAGAAAGAGTGAACTTAATTTATCTTAAATTATGTGTAATAAGAAAAAAACATTAAATTATATTGAGCATTACTTAAAGAAATAGAAAAATATATTGCAATTATTTCATATTCCTTTTGAAATCAAAGATATAAATCTTGTGAAAATTTGTTAGAGATATATAAAGTTTTTTCTAGATCTTTTTCTATTATCCTCTGCATTTATTTCACAGATAATGGATTTCAACATTAGCTGTGGCTGGCTCTCTTAATTGGTGTGAATAATATACTTTGAGCATTTTTATTTTTTTCATCTATTTTTTATTTGTATACATTCATTTTGTACAAGTGCAATTGTGCTACATTGATTGATATATTGCATTGTGGTGAAATCAGTGCATACATCATTAAAGTAACACACATTGTACCCCCCAAGCAATTTTTAGATGTATTTCTATTAGAAGAACATCTCAAAGTTACTCTAAAAGAGCTTTGAAATAATGTTTAGTTTTAATTAGGTTTGATCTCAACCTGTGCAGTGCAGCCATTAGTAATTGAGATACATGCAAGAGAAGGTGGGGGCAATGAGTATTTGAAAAACTGTTGGATCTCTGAAGATTTAAATTTGTTCTAGTTTCTCTTCAGTGACCAACCCACTGTCAGGGTGAATCTTTCTCTACTTAGAATCCTTTAAAGCTAGGAAATATAAAGAGCAGGATTAATCTTTAAAAAAAATTTTGAGTGTTATGAACTTTTTCTTTTACACTCTTCAATCTTTCTTCACAACTTTCCCATTTCAGGGGCAATTTCTCTTCTCTTCTCTCACAAACCCAGTCATCCTCATGCCTGTACTCTTTCTGACTTCTGATATTCCCCATATTGAACTTCTGCCAACAGCAGTGTTTTCCATTCAAAAACTCCGTGCTCCTAAACAGTTTTTATTCTTTGGCATTGCCACCCTCCTTTCTAGTAATTCCTAAGTCAAAAAACTCATTCTCTTGGTAGATCCTGGAAGGGAAGCCTATTAAACATGGGCACATCACGTTGGAAAACAGTTTGATGGGGCAATTTTGAGTTAATCAAGTTCTAACCTTTTGAATTAATAAAGCAAATACATTTTAACAAGAGGACACTCCTAATTCCAGAAAAGGTGTCTAATTATTCAGTTTCAGAAAAATTCAAAGAGGTGACTTTCAGGCCAAGGGGCTGAGGGCCCTGAGGGCCTGTCAGTCTCACTGCAGAGCTATCTAAGATCTTCTGCCTCAGGCGGTCAGGGACCTGGGGACCTGCTCCCTGGCCAGCATTCTGGCTGTCAGGAGATCAGGATCTATTAAAATTTACTGCCAATTTTTGGTGCTCATTTATTTTTGCCTATTTCATGCTTGTGTTCTAAGCATTTTGAAACTAGCCAATGGAAGCAACTTAATGAAAATATTCTTTAAGAGCAGTTTTTAAACTTACTCTTAATGATTACATGTTACTATTTTTCACCTTCTTCTCCCTTCCAGGTGTTCCTTCTCAGCCCCTAACCTCCCCATTTTCCATCCATAGTGTACCTTCCTTCTGAAATCAGTTGGAAATTCAGGGAGGGTGAAAAAAGTAGAGAGGAAATACAAAGAGGCCTGGCTGAATGTTGCTAATTGAGTGAAAGTGAGGCTGCTCCATGTATGAAGCACTGTTCCCAGTGGCTTTTGCAGAGATGAACATTAATCTTGTTTTAGTAAACTTCATTTATATAATTAATCATGTTGTCATTTGGGGGTTAGTGACGCAGTTTGCCTTGAGTAACTGCCGGATACTTCAGACCCTTACACTAGCCTAAACTTTTCTGGTTTGCCTAGTTTAAGAAAATTTATATTGAATTCAAAGTTAATGTGCTTACTTAGTTTTGCTCTGGCTATTTGTGTCGCTATTGTTGTTCTTGCTTTAAATTGATCTGAAATTTTGCATATGAAAAAGAACAGTATATACACACACATATGTATTCTAATTATCGCACTTCTTATCTATTAGTATTGTTAAATTGCTGACATAGTTTAAATGCAGAACAGTGTGTATGGCACATGGTGTCAATGATATATGTTCACATTATTCGGGATTTATGCTTCTTTTTTAAAAAAATGAAATATAGCTCTTTAAAAATTATTAATTTTAAGGCTTATTTTAAATATCCTTTCCCATTTTATGAAAACTTGAACAAGATAGTATTAATATCTTTCCCTGCTCTGGATTCTATAACATGTCTTGCCTGTGTCATTTATTTGATAGTTGCCTATACTAATGTATTTTCATACTTTGGTTTATTCACTGCTACATGCTAAGCTTCTTATTAGGGACCATGACTTCTTTGTGTGCACCATGGCCATGACAAAGTAGGTGTTCAATAAATACTCCTTGATTGAAAGTTAACAATTCTACCCTATAAATGCTGGTTGAAGGCTTTTTGCCTTTGGTCTCTATCCCCCATTTGCTGTTTAATTGGCTATTAACTAGAACTGATTGATAGACATAAAGACATTTTTTAAGAGAATTGGCAGCTATGTAAATACAGCACTTAACCTTAAGCACTTAGCCATTAACCTTAATCACTATCCATTAACCTTAAAGCACCCCAGGTTTCTCCTCTTACAGTCCCCCAAAGTAAACCACACTCAGTGCATTTTTAGCATGAAAAAGAATCTTAGTAAAATGTTTTTATTGTCCTGTGAGTGGCTGTAAAAATTATATTTCAAAGAGAACATTTGATTCCATTTCTTTTTGTAGATACTAATTAATTTTCCAGGTGGGCAAAGAAAGATAAGAAATTGAAGAATTATTTTGAGGAGCATGTTGGTATATAAGAGAAGAACTAGACAATTTTTTTAAAGTCCTATTTTCTATAAGGTTGATAATCATAAGAGTATCATATACTTTCTACTTTAGCCTCCAAATCTATGAAAAATAAACAATATTTTCCTATAGCTATTGCTAAAATCTTATTTAATATTAATCCCAGACATATGGAAACATCTAATTATTTAAATAATAGAGACTTCTTCAAATATTTTCTAATGTCAAATTATAACAGAGAAATGAAGGATAAATAATATTTTAAAAAATGTAACACTTTAGATTTGTTCTTGCAAATATTCTTGTCTGTATACATAACCAATTTTATTGGAATTATAGCTCACTTTCTCATAATCCTTTAGAGATCACAAAATCTATATTTTCTCTTGTGAGCATTTCACAAAAATTTTATAAAACAATATCTTACTGAAAAGAAAGAGTATCATGTATTAATTAACATATTCCAATTTATTATATGTTTGTTTTATATTATGGTTTTGTTTCTACCAAGATCTACATTCACTACCTATGAATGTAGTAAAATAACACAAAGTTACAAAAAGTTTTTTGTGTAATTTTATATGCAATTATGTTTTATGACCTCAATCCTTGGGGTGAAAACAGTAAATCAGTGAGGTTCCCATTGTATTCTGAACATGATACATCTGAAGGTGAGGTGGGGTAGAGTGTGGGGATGGAAGAGGGAGAAAGAGCACCTTGCCACATTCAGGATGCAATTTGATACTAATGGACTGATGATTTTTAGATTTGCCAAAGTGCTCAGTTTTGCTCCAAGTCCCAGAGGGAACTGACACTAGAAGGTGTGAGCAACTGAGGGCAGTAGAGGGTCTCTCTCACCATTGATTTCCAAGGTATATTTTAACAAATGTGAAATCTTACTGGAACAACAAACCAGTGTAACATGATGACTTCAACTCTAGAAAGATGTTACCTCAACACTGAGCTGCTTAGCTGTTCACTTGGAATTTTACAGTTACCTAACTGAGAAGGAAGGTGATAATGAGGGTGACTTGGCAACAGAGATCTGGGCAGAATGAGCACAAAGACAAATCAAATGCCAATATTGACCATGTGTTTTGGGAATTACTAAATCAATACCTTTCACTTAAATTGCTGTTCATATGTTTATTTCACTCTCTAAGTGTTTTAGCATACAGTCAGTCATTCATAGACCTGAGGATGCGCTTGAAGGTACCCAGATACTAAGACCTTATTAATTCACTGTTTCACTCTTTATTTAGTAGATTCCACACCTTCACAATATTATACATATTGAAAAGTAATGTATGCATATCACTGTACATTGGCATTTTTTTCACATAAGGTGATGACAAACTCATGTAAATTTAGCTCAGAATATGAGCAAATAAGTATAAGTAAATTTGTGTCCATTTTTGCAGAATGTCTTATGCAATATATGCATTTATTTATTTATGCAATATTGCTTGAAGAACCATGTTACTTAAGAATATTTTAGATTATTTCTATTGTTGAAACAGTGATATAAACATATTAATATGTTTTTGAATTATTATTTTCTTTTCATAAATATATGGCAGGTATTCCTCTAATGCTTTCTACTTGCAGAGAAATGAATAGGAAAAAGATAAATTTCTCTCCTTTAATACAAGTATTAAGTGTTAAATTCTGGAAAACTGATTAAGATATTATTGTTTCCTTCAGAACTTGGCTAGGAATAATTAGTAATTGTAGCCATGTCTCTAATTTACAATAGAATTTTATATTTGTTTTATTATTTTTATCTTTTCTTTATAGTACCTATATGCATAGCATTTATGAGACATTCATGTTATTTGTTGAATTTTTTAATTGTTTCAATTAAGCACCATCAGTCTAATTTAATAAACCTAACTTCAAGTTCTACTAATATACTGCATTATTTTGCAGGCCCTTACATGGCTGTTGGCTCTACATTTGCACAACTAAGACACATAGACAATATTCTTACTTCCTTTACCTTATCCCTGGGTTCTAAGGTAATATAAAACTTTTATCAAAATTGAAAATTGCTACCATGAATATTGTGTCTTTCCTGAAATTCTGGCTTTATTTATAGGTTTTACTAAAATGTATTTTAATCTAGGGTCATATGAAAGCTAGAGATAAAGCCTGCCAGAAGAACAAAAGTAGCCCAAAAAATTAATGCTTGAAACATTTTAGAGAGAACTACAAAGTCAAGACTATTCTATAGGGACAAGAGAGAAACAGGGCTCTCTTGCTGTGACCCAAGTATATAAGAATGAAAACAGGAACAAGTGCCACAGGTAATTAGGAGTTCTGTAAGTAAACCCATATTCGTGTGCACACCATCTGTCAGTTAAGAAAATATTTGCTCAGCACTAGTTTCTTACAAAATATTGAGAAAAAGGTAAAAGAAATAGAGAGGCCTCCCACTTTCCAACTAAACTACCAGTTTGCATGTTATGTGAATTATCTTTCTTAAAATGACTGCTCTTGAAATTCACTTTGATTGTATTTTATCAGTAAAAGAGATCAGAATATAAAAACCCAACCCAATAAAGTCTGCTCCAACATCTGCATGACTGCTTTTCTCAAATGTTAAGTAGAAAAGAATTTAAGGAAGTGATATTTGTTTCATATGAGTTTTTTAACCTTAGAACAGTAAGGCAACAACCACTACCACTCCAAAACAATGACAGGAAAAAGTATAACCACTCATCACATTCACACACACCTTCACACGATATGAATAAACAAATATATAAGCAGACATAAAAAACAAACCAACTACAAAAACAGATTCTCCCTCTCTTTCTCTCTCTCTCTCTAACAATGCATTATTGCCAGGAAATTTCATGTGTTGAATGTGTATAGTAAAAAACACACTTTCACCAGGGAGTGTGAGAGGGGCTGTATTTCCCCCACCCCCAGCCCCAGCCCTTGCACTCCTGGGACGCAGCACTCCTGGGGGTAGGGGGAGAGCTGGAACAAGAACTCTGGCGCCTCAAGCCCATCTGAGGCCTTAGGTAAGAAAAATGATGTCACAGATGTTTCATTGTTTTTTCCTCATCCTCTTGATTGCCTTCTCTTTTCTCATACTTTTTAAGACTTTTCTCTCTCTTTGTAATAATTTCTCTTCACTTTAAAAACCTCTAACATTTCTTCAAAACTTTTTGAATCACTAAAATAGAGGGATAATTCTTCTGACATAATATAAACATTCATTTCCACTAGCCGTTTGTATTTTCTCTCCATTTTTACTACGGATGGGGCTTCTTCTTTTTGCCCAGGGTAGAAGCCAGGGTGCCAGGATCTCCATCTGCATTTGCCATCTTTAAGAATGTATTGAAGAATACTGGCTATTAATTAACATTTTATGATGTGCCTTACACTCTTCAAAGAAACACACTGTTTAAAGGCCAAATAGTAATAATGCAGCTCCCTTCTTTCCTTTGGTTTCTGGATTCACCAGCTCCCACACTCCTGAGGAGAAAAAAAGGAGACATCCTTCTTATTACAATTACCTAGAGGATAAACTGTCACATGTAAAAGCTCCTACAAGGAGGAAAAGTTGTGCTCATTTCAAAATGATTTGAAATGTTTCTCTGCGAAAAGTAAAAGAAAAGAACAATCCTTGGCATAGCTATCAAAGGAAGAAATCTACCCCTGCGCCCCTCCCCCATTCTGTACAATTTGCATAGGGGAGAAGAATTTTTCACCTGTGCTTCCTATAGTCTTTTCAATGTCTAGGAAACAACCTATCTTACTAAGAAGAGTAAGCTTCAGATTCACTCGTCTCAAAGGCTATTTTCACTATGCAAGAAGGTCCTGTCCTAGGTGAAATTTCTATGTAATGCTGCTTTGGGCATACAAACCATTTGGACCTTTTCATCCATTTGTCCATTTAGAATAATGGAAAGATTGTTTTCTCTAATACAGTTTGGGTTTAACCATTTTATTTTTTCTAATCATATTATTTTGTAATACTGTAGTCAGAGAAATCAGAAAGAAACTCTTTTCCAAGGCCAAGAGATAAGGAAATTGAAAGAGTTGGGATTCTCCCACTTCTTAGCAGATGAGACTGCAAGCCATTGTTGCAGTGATGGACACAAACAGCCACATAAGGTCTTGAACTGATTCAGATCTCCAACAATATCCTGACCTATATGCATCTCAGGCACCTGGCCTTTTGTTCAATAAAGGTATGAAAAATAGAACTATAACTGTTCTTGACTCAGTATAGTGTTGTTAATATTTGGCTAAGTTTTTTTTTTACTTAAAATTTTACACTTAAAATGAATGTTTTATATAATTTCTATAGTTTGGGGGCTACTAGTTGTTATTTAAAATTTTTTCTTCTGCACAGTCTGAATAATTGCCTATATGTCACCATTCCTATAGGAATTAAAACATTTATTTTATTTGACTTAAAAAATTAAATACTTAAGATTTATCCATAGATGGCTTTTTAATATTTCTCAATTCTTTTGTACTTTCAGATAGTTTTATTCATTTTTAGTTACAATTATGGAAAATAATGAAGTGGTTAAACATAAAAATTCATGATAAAACCTTCAGAGGGAATAAGAGGGAAGGAAGCTAATACTTAAGAAGAATGTAGGTTTTTAAATATACATTGTTTCTTCTTTTCCCATTCCACTCAAACAATATCTCTATGAAGTAAGTATAAATGGTAGTTCAAAGAAATTAAGTTTTATACAGGTTGATAACTAGAGTTAGTAGTAGAACTATGATTTAGACCCAGACCTGTCTAATTCCAAATTCCAGTTTTATAACACCAATACATGGTACCCTTTTTACCGCCACTATCACCATCAATGTCACTCTAAACTGATGGCCATCTTAAAGCTATTGTCAGTCATATCATCTACCACTTTGGGGAGGTAATACTACTTTACCTCTTGAGTGTCAATATTTTATTTTGTTTGAGGTTTACCTTTCTCCATGATAATCTACTAATAAGATCGAATTTGTAGCTTTGGTTTAGTGTGTTTATATGTTCCTTTGAAATAATATGGTGAAGTGTGCCATGGTAAAATTTAAAAGCAGAATATAGATTTCTGGTTGAGTTTCTTGCTTATCCCTTGTGGCATGTAAGTTTCTTTTTATCAGAAGTTTTTATTTAGCTCTAAAATATTTAAAGGTAATTTGAAATTTGACAAACATTGAACATTTTATCTGATATAAGTAGGGGGCATGTTTTAGATGAAAAAGGATAGCACATATGAAAGGAAAAAGGAAGCAAAATATATACTCAAAAATGGAGTAAACATGGGCAGCTTCATGACCAATAAAAATGCAAAGCTCTAATGAGTTTGACACTATTTTTCTAATAGTCAAGATGTTAGCTAAGGTTTCCCTACCTTTTCATGTCTCTAGATCTTTCCTTAACTCCTCCTTATCCCTAATCCATGCCCCATGAAAGTCCAAAACCTTCCTTAAAATTTCTGCATATTTCTGAGGCATGTTTTGGAGGGGAGAGTGGAGTAATATAACTCAGGTTTTTTAATCTAGCCCTTGACTCTAAGCTAACTTTTTCTCAGCTCATGAACAATTTTACCATTTGTCTCTACTTTAATTATATGGACACATAATCACACACATACATCCACACATGGCTTCTTTTCTATTATAGCCATATATATTAATATTTTATTATAGACTGGACACTCAGTTTTAGGTTAAGTAATCCCCAGAGCTATCTATTACTGTTCATTGAGTTAGTCTCTTAAAACTCTATTAAATTTAGTTAGCGATCAGTGTCAGGTCAGTGCTATTAATAATAATCATGGGCATTAACCTAACATACTAAGGGAAAAAAAGCCTGAGAGTCAAGTGATTTGGAGATACACTAATTCTAATGTGCTTTTCACAATTAGAAGTAGCAAATTTTTATTGAAACAAGGGATCTAAAAAAAGATTTCCCAAGTCAGCCTTATGTATTATATAAAAGCATGTTTCCCTAGTAACCAAGAAAAAAAAATGCCTAGAAATATAGATGGTTTAGACTGTCTCTTTTCTGTTGGGGGAATTGGGATTTTGTTGCACTCTAGCAATTCCAGGTCTAGATTTCATAACGCTTTCGTTCCCTCTTTCTCTCATGAGGATATAAAGCCATTGGGATAGGTTGCTAACACAATTTCTATTTTTATCTCTCAAAAGACTGGGATTATTGTCTCACAAATCTAATGTTTGCTTTTTTAACATCACTGTAAATTTCAAGTTCTTTTGATTCTTCCTGCATAGATGTGTTCATTTGTGCCATGGAAAAATGAGATTTATTACATTAAGCAACACTTCCAAGACTTTATTTAAAATCTTGCACTGAAAAAAGATACCTAAAGATCCTCCTTTAGGGATTTCCTTGTACCCTTTTAAGCTTTATATGTCTGTTTAATGAGGGAAATATAAATATGATGAGTCAGAAAAATTGTTAGTCTTTTAAAATAATGTTGTGTCAAGCAGCCCCTCTGATTGCTTAAAAAATACTATTGAAAAAAAAAATCACAATTGAATATCAGCCAGCCTGCATGGCCACTCATAAGCATTAATATTTTATGATCTAGGACAGAAAAGAAACATCATGAAACATAGGGGAAAATGATTTAATCCCAGTGCCTATCTGGCTTAAGACAACTGCCTTTTTTATGTATTGCTGGTTATAAACCTCAAGGTTTTTGCTGGAATACACAATCAAAATGGCCTAATTTCCTACTCCCATCTTTCTATTTGCTTGTTGGAAAACCTACTAAAACAGGCCATATCTTTTTTTTTCCTTTGTCTACTGTCAGTGTTCCCATCTTTACCATTTGCAAGCCAGTAGAGAATAGCAATCTATTTTTCCCTCTGACCCAAATAATTTTTTTTTTTTTTTTTTAGACAGAGTCTAGCTGTTGCCCAAGCTAGAGTGCCATGGCATCAGCCTAGCTCACAGCAACCTCAAACTCCTGGGCTCAAGCGATCTGACTGCCTCAGCCTTCCAAGTAGCTGGGACTACAGGCATGTACCACCACCCCCAGCTACTTTTTTATGTATATATTTTTAGTTGTCCAGCTAATTTCATTCTATTTTTTTTTTTTTAGTAGATACGGGGTCTCGCTCTTGCTCAGGCTGGCCTTGAACTCCTGAGCTCAAATGATCCTCCCACCTTGGCCTCCCAGAGTGCTAGGATTACAGGTGTGAGCCATCACACCCAGCCAGACCCAAATAATTTCATATATGAAATCTAATTCTGAAAAAAAGATGTCTAATGCAGTCTATAAGGAGAAAGAATTAAAACCTTAGGCAGCCTAATGGGTGAATGGGGAAGAGGTTGAGATGGGTCTACTTTAATTCCTATAGTGCTCTTCTCTCTCCATCTCTTTTTTAATTTCAGAATATTGTACGGATACAAACATTTTGGTTACATATAATGCCTTTGCCTCATCCAAGCAAGGGCTACAAGCATGCCCTTCCCCCATACAGTGTGCTCTGCAGCCATTAGTTGTGAGTTTACCCACCCTCTTTCTAGAGCTCATGCTAAAGAATATTGCTAAAAGGTGTGTTAAAAAAAGATAATTGAAGAAGAGTTCTGGTATTTGTATTTATAAACTTTGCTATATCCCATGAGTAGGTAACTCTTGGTTAATACCTGTATATGAGCCTTAAATTTTTAGCATCAACTGATAAGTTATTCTTAAATCCATTGTGCTTTATCCTTACGTCATTGGGTCACTGCAAGATAAAACCCACCCACCAAGGCACAGTCTGTACTATGTTACCTTCTCACCTTCCAGAATTTATTTATGTATTTATTTATTTAAAGTTGTCAAACTTTAACAATGCTTCACAACTGTCACTACTATCTCCTACTGTTCATAGGATCGTATGTGTCTCCAGAAATGTTTTATCACATAGCCTAGTTCTAATCTACAATAAAATGTATTTTTGATTAGGAACATAAATTTAGCCAAATGAATCAAAAATGAAAATGAAGTTTGTTAAGCACATTGTTATAAGAAAAACATTTCTCCTTATTTAATGTTGACCTTAAAATTTCTGATAATGGAAACAATAGAGGATTTATGAAGTCTTTAAAGTTATAATATGAGGGAATCTCAAGCACTTAAAGAATCTTCTAACAAATTTTTTCTCTTCTTTTCATCCTTTGTTAGATTATCCAGCAGTAAATTTTATAATTAATGAATATTCTCTATACTAATCTCAGAAGGGATGAAATATTTTTCATATTAATTTTTTAGAATATTTAAGTTTTTGTTTCATTTTATCCTATTTCACTTACAATTTACAAAAATCTAATAGCACATATAATTATTATTTTGTATTATTTTTAAGTTTGTGTTTTCCTAACATTTGTAGTCTTCATGAGTAGAGCAAAATATCAGCATGATTTGGAAATAAAATTAATTACTGTTATTATATGTAAGAACTCCTCACCTCATGGTAATAACAACAGATTCATCACTAAGACATCTCATTTTACATAAGTAATTAAACCATTTAATAGAGGGAATCAATTCCATGTGCAAAATCATAGAAATTGATCCAAGTTACAGTCATATTTATTAGAAAAATGCTTCTACTTTTTTCAAAAGCACTTTTCACATATACCCCATTAAGCACATGTGGACAAAGATTTAGGTTAACAAAAAAATGCTTAATGATCATCAGTAACCATGCAAAAGCTCAAAAACTTTCCTTATGTTTTGGGACACACAAGAAGGAAGTAACTCAACCTGCGTTTTATTATTTTGTATCAGATGCAAAGCTTTTTCTAAACTTTAAATCCAAGTGAAAGCAGCTGCTGGAAAAATATCATTACACTGTACCTTAAGCTACAAAAACCAATTTAATGGTGACATTTTATTTTGTTCAGATGGTTTGCTCTTTTCTTCTGTTTAAACCAGTAAAGCCTATGGAAACTATATCTGGATGAAATCACTGGAAGGTGAAGGCCCATGACTAAAAACATTCTTTAAAGATTACACAGGGTTACAGTCGAATGGGACAGCAGTACTCACAAGAGCAAAGTCTCCTAAACACAGGAAGTAATATTACTTCATTTTGCTATTCATATGCATAAGCACACATTCCCTTGCCTAGAAAAGGATAGAAAGTTTACTATTCAAAAATATCAAAACATACAACACAGGCAACACAGATGGTAGCTTTCAGTTCAGCCTATTTTTATTTTATAAATAAAATAATCACCCTTCTATCATCACCAGCTCAAAAATTTGCCTTACATTTTGACCATTTTATTTACTTTTCCTGAAATGAAAATTAAAAAGAGAAAATTGCTTATGTTTACATTGCATATCAATATGATCATAAACAAAACTTGAAAACTAAGCAAAATGTAACACTGAGGTTGACCTAGCTGTTTCAAAAATTAAGAAATATTTTACTCTAGGGGTTTTTGTTTGTTTGTTTGTTTTTGAGATAGTTTTGCTGTGTCTCCTGGGCTAGAGTGCAATGGCATCATCATAGCTCACTGAAACCTCAAACTCCCAGGCTCAAAATATTTTAAAGAAATATTTAAAAAAATAAATAAAACCTACTCTTGATATAAACCCAATACTAGAGTAAGCCTTTACTGAGCATGAGGGTAAGAAATCTTTTTGTTTCTCACCAATTTTAAGTCTTTCTCAATTGATGATAATATTTATTTGTTCATTCACTCATTCATAATTTATTTTTTTGAATAATAACATACACAATATTCTAAAAAGGACTTACAACAAAAGTTATAGATGATAAAAAAAATTGATTGACTTTAAAAGTTGATTTAAAAATGAAGGAGCAATCCAAGTTAACATTGTTACTGTGATATAAGTATTAAAGAAAGATCCAAATTTCACTGCATCAAAGTGCCTTTGTAAAGACCTTAAATGTGGTAAACTAAGCACCTGCTATGGATTGTAGTTATAATAACCTTTACATAAATAAGACAGTCTTGCCACTTAGGAATGACTCCCAGGTGGTCCTGGCACAGCCTGGTCACATCTGCTAGATCTTAGGGAGATGGGGGCGAGGGCTCTGCATGCTGGCATTGTGCCACTGACCTTGTTGAAAGCTTTGCACAAATAAGGAATTTAAAATCTTCCAAGATCCAGAAGAAGAGAGTGTTCCAATTTAAAAATGCAATATTGGGTTCCTCCAAAAAGTGTCATTTCCTCTGTAGTTCTAAATTTCCCTGACCCTTGAATCAGTTGGTTGGACTAAATAATTTCCAAAGATTTACTGTTCTCTCCAGAATTCTTAGCAAGTATTTTATATCACCAGTGGTAGTCTACATGAATACCATTTAGTCATTCAACAAACCTTTTTTCTAGGGATGAATAAAAAGAATATAGCCTCTGTCTGGCTTGGGCTCAGAGTTTGAGTAGGAGAGACATAAACATAAACATATTATTAGAAATATATATAAAATACTATAATAATATCATACACAGGCATACTGAAAGAAGTACTTAAGCCTTCTGGTGAATTTAAGAAAACAGCTGTCTTGAATAAGAGTTCACTAGGCATTCACTATCAAAGGAAGAAAAGCAGAAGGCTATTTCTAGTAGAGAAAATGGTCTGTGTGAAGGCAGGAAGTAAGGAAAGTTGATAAAAGAAAAGAGTTCTTAGAAGGTCAGTGATGTTGGAATACACTGAAAATGGGAAAGTAGTTGTAAATGTAAATAAGTAGATAGAGGCCAGATCATAAAAGGAATTGCATAGAAAACTGTGTAGTTTGATGTTTAGGGTCATGGACTGAGAGTCCATTGCCTGGAATTTATTTCTAACTTAGTCATTTATGAGGTCTACAACTTAGGAAAATGTATTTAATCCCTCTTAACCTCAATTTCCACAAATGTATAAAGGTGATTAGATTTCTCCCTTATAGAGTTCTGCTAAGGAGTGAATTAGAAAACACATGCTAACATTGAAACTTCAATTTGATTCCAAAATAAAAAAAAAAATGTTAAATTCCAAATTGAGGAACTGAATCACCCCATGTAGATGTTTGAAGGAAATTTCTTAACACTGATAATCCATGTTGAAACTGTTTACAGACTGAAAGTGAAGAGTGAAGAAAAGGGTTTATGAAGAGCTTTCTTTGAAAAGAGTAGTTGCCAACTTGTGGGCATCTGTTCTCACTGGAGTGAGGGGCTAAATAGTGTTACCTCCATCACCCCAATCCCAGAGAGGGGAAATACAGGTGAGAGGATTATTTTACAAAGTCACCTCAGTAGAAGCAATCAGGTTCTACCTTCTTCCAGGTTCAAGGTACCATCTAGTCTTCCAGTCTGATGTTGACCTGAGCATGCACGTGGGAGATCTGATGGTAATTCAGGTTCATCTTGGATAGAGATATATATTCTAATACTAAATTGAGCTTCTTTTTGGACTTGAGTGGTCATAAAGCTTTCTTTTACTTAAGAAAGAACAGAGAATTCATAGGTCTGCTGGAGTTTTCTTCCATGGGCAGGGAAATATAACCTTCATGAAAACAGTTTTTAAAAGATAATAGAAGACAAAAACTAAGTTGCATTTTGATTATATCACAGACTAACTTGCTTTACATACCAGTTTCAACTTAAAATAACAAAAGATTGTTTGCACATAGTGAATGACTAATATCTGGGGTGTTAGCAGCTATGCCAAGTATGAAGTGAATGCTACATAAATTATGAAGCCATTATAAGAAGAGAAAAATGACCAGCTTTATATAGCAGAAGATAGGTTTGAACTGATGTTTGGACAGATGTGTTGGGGAGAAGGAGAAATTAGAGGCAGGAGGCCCTTGAGGAACCTATTTAATATCCTACAAAGAAATGTTAAAGGCATTAAGTAGCCAAAGCACATAGAGTGGACTTGGTAGATATTTAAGAGGTAAAAACTAGGCCGGGCGTGGTGGCTCACGCCTGTAATCCTAGCACTCTGGGAGGCCCAGGCAGGCGATTGCTCGAGGTCAGGAGATCGAAACCAGCCTGAGCAAGAGCAAGACCCATCACTACTATAAATAGAAAGAAATTAATTGGCCAACTAATATATATATATATATATATATATATATATATATATATATATAGGAAAAAATTAGGGGGCATGTTGGCATGTGCCTATAGTCCCAGCTACTTGGGAGGCTGAGGCAGAAGGATTGCTTGAGCCCAGGAGTTTGAGGTTGCTGTGAGCTAGGCTGATGCCACGGCACTCACTGTAGCCTGGGCTTTACTAAGACTCAGGGACATATATTGAAAGGAGGGAAATGAGGAATATAGAATAACTTCTGATTCTCTGTTTTAGGCAATGGAAAATAAATAAAGGAGAATCAAGTATTTTATTTGTAATATGTTGAGTTTGGTATCTTTCTGAAAGTGCCAGATAAACATATGCAGTTGGAAATAATCATCCACATTTAGGACTCAAGGCTGCATTAGAATTACAAAATTGAAAAAATTATTTATGTGGGAATGGCATGCATGAGAATACCTATGAATATTCATGGAAAGTAGAAAGAAAGTAAATGATAGGTCTATCTGATATTATACCTGAAAGTGACCAGAGAGATAATTTAACAATGGTTTTCAACTTTTCTTAGTGTCATTCAAGCAAGATATTATGAATCTAACGCATAAAAGAGACAAAAATGGAGCTATCTGATTGAGGGATGGGAGAGCGTCCTTGCTTGTACAGTCAACTTTTATCCTTTTAAAAAACCTTACCATTCCTGTGGAATACTCGGGACTCCCACAAACAATTTGAAAATCACCAGTCTTATATAATCTTCCTATTTAATGTACATGGAAGTGATAATAGAAGAAATTATTTACTTAAAGTTACACACAATCCAGATACCTTTATGTATGATTCTAGAATTCAATAATGGTGGACTGAATCTTAAGGATTTCTAATCCTTAATTCTCTTTACCTCTTAGAACTGTACAGAAGAAGGCTTTTTTGGGACAATCTACAGTTCTTTAGGTTTATTTGTCACACAGGTCCCTGTTTAGATTTAAGAGAAGATTTTTGTGTAGTCACATGGCATTGAAGCACATCTTCCTACTTCCTACTCTTTTTATTTTTATTTCAAAATATTAAGGGGGTACGAAAGTTTTTTGTCACATGGATACATTCTGTAAGGCTTGAGTCAAAACTTTCACAGGAACAGTGTCTACAAGGATGGTGTTCATTATACCTAACTGGTAAGTTTTATCCCTCACCCCCATCCCACACAACCCCCTTTTTCAATGTCCTTTACTTCTTTTTGTGCCCATAAGCACCTATTGTTTAGTTCTCACTTATTAACAAGAACATTTTGGGTTTGTTTTACCTTTCCTGAGAAACTTCACTTAGTATAATGGTCTCCAGTTCCATCCAAGTTTTTGAAAATGACATTATTTCAGTCCTTTTTATGGCTGAGTAGTACTCCATAGTGTGGCTATACCACATTCTCTTTATCCACTCATGTATTGATGGGCACTTAGGTTGGTTCCATATCAATGCAATTGTGAATTGTGCTGTGATAAATATTCAAGTGTAGGTAGGTGTCTTTTGATAAAATGATTTCTTTCCTTTGAGTAGATACCCAGTAGTAGGATTGCTGGATCAAATAGGAGATCTACTTTTAGCTTTTTGAGGAATCTCCAAACTGTTTTCCATAGAGGTTGTACTAATTTGCAGTCCAACCCACAGTGTATAAGCATACATTTTTCTCTGTATCCACACCAGTATATTATGTTTCTTGACTTTCTTAAAAGCCATGCTAATAGGGGTAAGCTGGTATCTCACTGTGATTTTAATTTGCATTTCCCTGATGATTAATGATATTGAACATTTTTCATATGTCTTTTGGCCATTTGTATATCTTCTTTTGAAAAATATCTGTTAATGTCTTTTATCTACCTTTTGATGAGGTGGGGGGGTTGTTTGTTTTTGTTTTTGTTTTTTGCTGTTATGTTTGAGTTCCTTGTGATTATAGAAATTAGTCCTTTGTCAGAAATATAATTTGTGAATATTTTCTCTCCAAATTAGTCCTTTGTTAGAAGTATAATTTGTGAATATTTTCTCCCAATGTTATAGAATGATTTCTGTAAGCTAGATGCCAGGTCTTCTTTGCAGATCTGGTAGAATTTGGCTATGAATCCATCTGGTCTATAGCTTTTTTTATAGGAGGGAGAGGAGATATTTTTCATTATTATTACTGCTTCGATCTTGCTGTTAGTTATTATTCTCTTCAGGTCTTCTATTTCTTCCTGATGTAGGCTTGGGAGGTTGTATGTTTCCAGGAATTTATCCATTTTCTCTAGGTTTTCTAGTTTGTATGTGTAGAGATTTTTGTAGTATTCATGGATGATATTTTGTATTTCTGTGTTATCAATTGTAATGTATTTTTTTTTGATTGAGGTTATTTGAAAACTTTTTCTCCTATTTCTGGTTAATCTAGCTAGTGGTCTGTTAATTTTGTTTATCCCATCAAAGAACCAGCTTTGTGTTTCATTCATCCTTTGCAAATTGTTTTCTTTTTGGTTTCCATTTTATTTAGTTCTGGTTTGAGCTTTGTTATTTCTTTTCTTCTGCCAGCCTTGAGTTTGGTTTGCTTTTCTTTTCCTAGTTCCTTGAGATATAGCATCAGGTTGATAATTTGTGATCTTTCTGTCTTATTGATATAAACATTTAGGGCTATGAATTCTCCCCTGAGCACTGCCTTTTCTGGGTCCCGTGGATTTTAAAAGCTTATCTCCATTCTTTATTTCAATTCAAAGAATCTTTTGATTTCCATCTTAATTTCATTATTGATCCAAGGATCATTCAGCAGCAGGTTATTTAATTCCCATGACTTTGTGTGGATTTGAGAGTTCTTCTTGGGATGAATTTCCAGTTTTATTCTACTGTGGTTTGAGAAGATACATATATCCTTTAAAGTTTTCTGAATTTTCTGAGACTTTTTTGTGGCCCAGGATATGATCAATCTTGGAAAATGTCCCATGTGCTGGTGAGGAGAATATCTATTCTATAGTGTTCAGGTAGAGTGTTATGTAAAGGTCTGTTAGGTCCATTTGTTCTACAATTCCATTTAAGTCCAGGATTTCTTTGTTGATTTTCTGTTTTGTTGGTCTATCTAGCTTTGTCAGTGGAGTATTGAAGTCTCTAGAGATTATGATGCTACTCTGCTTCAGTCTAATAAAATTTGTCTTATGTATCTGCAAGCTCCTGTATCAGGTGCATGCATATTTAGGATTATGTCTTCTTCATAACTTGTCCCCCATAATGTCTATATTTGTCTTTTTTAACCATGGTTGATTTAAAGTCATTTTTATCTGATATGAGAATGGCTACACCAGCTTGTTTTTTGTTTCCATTTGCTTAGAATATTTTTTTCATCCCTTTACCTTGAGTCTGTGTGTCTCCTTGTGAATTAGGTGGGTTTCTTGGAGACAGGACATAATTGAGCAATGATTTTTTTTAATCCATTCAGCCATTCTATGTCTTTCAATTGGAGCATTAAGACTGTTCACATTCAATGTTAGTATTAATATGTAGGGTACTGTTCTTTTCATCATGTTGGATGATACCTTGTGATTTTGTTTTCTCTCTTATGCTGTTGTTTTATAAGAGCTATGAGCTTGGATTATCAGGTGTTTTAACACTGGTGGGTGTCTATTGTGCTGTTCCATACATAGAACATTTGAACCATTGAACATTTCCTGTAGGGCAGGTCTAACAGTGACAAATTCCCTTAGTGTTTGTCTGGAAAAGTCTTTATTTCTCCATCATTTATGAAACTTAGTTTTGCAAGATACAAAATTCCTGAATGTTAGTTGTTCTGTTTGAGAAGACTAAAAATGGGGCTCTAATACCTTCTGGCTTATATGTTCTCTGCAGAGAAGTATGCTTTTGGCCTGATGGGTTTTGTTTTGGGGCGTTTTTTTGTTTGTTTATTTTTGTAAATTGTTACTTTCATCTTGCAGCTTGTAGAATTTTGACATTCATTTTGACTTTTGTCAGATTGATGACTATGTGTCTTGGAGATGAGCTATTAATATTTGCTATGAATTTCCCAGTAAATACCTGGGAAATCTTATATTTTTATATCTGAATCTCTGATGACACCAGGGAAGTTTTCATCAATAATTCCCACAATTAGGTTTATTGTGCTTTTTGCTTTTTCTTTTTCTCCCTCAGAGATACCTATAATGTGTATGAGGTTGGCTAACTTTACATAGTCCCATATTTCTCTGAATGGTTGTTCATTTTTCTTTATTCTTTTTTCTGCATCTTTGACTGACTGGGTTACTTTAAAATCCTTGCCTTCAAGCTTTGAAATTCTTTATTTCTCTTGGTCTAGCCTGTTGTTGAAGCTTTCTGCTATATTTTGAAGCTCCCTAAGTGACTCTTTTCTTTAAGTTCTTATGTTGTCTTTCTAACCCTTTCTATATCTTTTTAATGTTGTCTATCTCTTTAGCAACCTTATCATATTTTTTTTCATTCATGTCTTGAAATTTTTTTTTAGTTTCTCTTCAATCCCATTCATCTTATTTGCTATTCATATTCTAAATTCCATTTCTGATATTTCAACAATTTCCTTATGATTGGGATCTGTTGCATAGCTCTATTGTGATCCTTTGGGGTTGCTGAAATAGCTTCTTTCTTCATGTTGCCAGAGTTATTTTGTTGATTTCTTTTCATCTTAAAATTCTTCTCTCGATTTAGGGCAGATAGATTTGCAGGGCTCCTGTTCTCCTTTGCTGGGAACTCTCCTATTTAGTGAAAAGACGGAGTGATCCCTAGATGGCGCTGGTTGTCACAGTCCACACCAGTGCTGGGGAATCTTCTTGTGAAGTGGTGGATTGTCCTAGCTCTGGCAGGGGATTGGGTGAATCCCTTTCCACAAAGGCGGAGATTGCTCTGCCCCAGGTCTCCCTGTGGCGGTGGCAGTGACTGCGTGGCGAGGCTATCTAGACAGTGGCTGCAGGTGTCAGGCTTTTTTTTCTATCTTCACACCATTATAACTTTAGTACACAATTTTGGAGAGAAAGATTTGAGTTCTACTCATATAAACTCAGGCACATGACATTTTCAACCATTTTTAAATTGAAAAGTATGAATAGCATTACTTTATTGTCAGAATTCTTGTGAAATTAAGAGTTCAATAAGTGAAACTGTTATTTGTGTTAATTTCTGTCTCTCCTTAGCAAAATAAATTTGAGTTGCATTTTTCTGTTAAGTTTCAAGGTTAGGAAAACTAGGAATATGAATATATCAATGGAGAATTACAATAAAAGGTTATTAAAGTTTCTAGATCATCAGCCATGACCAAGACCTACCATTAATTAATTAATCTATTATTTTTTATTCATTAAAGCTGAGTGCTCACTATATATTAGATACTGACAAATCCTGGGAGAATAAGAGTCACACATAAAATCTATAGAGGAAATGGGTATGTAATTATATTATATTTTATTAATACATTTATCTCAGTGCAATATTTTATGTGAACATGAAGGGAGGAAGGAAGGAAGGAAGGGAGGGAGGGAGGGAGGAAGGAAGGAATTATATATACATAAACAAACACATATGACAGGATTTCAAAAAGTTTGTGGAAAATGGAATTAAAAGATAAAAATTAAAAATATGAACTTTATTTCTCAAAATAAGCTCCACCAAAATCAAGATATTTTTGTAAGCATTGATACCAGTCATGTGGGCCATCCCTAAAGAACCAAAGGTCTTGGGAATTTAACTATGCAGTCTTTTTATTATTATTATTAACTGAAGAAAAATGAGTGCCCTTTACAGTTTTTTAAGATCAGAAAACAAAAAGAAATCAGAAGGAGGCAATTCAGGACTGTAAATGGGATGCCTAGTAAGTTCCCATTGATGCTTTAGCAAAATTGGCCTTGTTTGATAAGAGGAATGAATAAGAGCATTGTCATGGTGGAGAAGGACTCCGGTGAAGCTTTTCCAGGTATTTTTCTGCTAAAGGTTTGGGCAACTTTCTCAAGAACTTTCTTATAATAAGCAGGTGTTATTTCTTTAGTCCTTTAGAAAGTCAACAAGCAAAATGCTCTGACAATCTTAAGAAAACCTGTTGCCATGATTTGACTCTTTACTGGTCTTCTTTTACTTTGACTGAACCACTTTTATCTTTTGGTAGCCATTGCTTTGTGCTTTGTCTTCAGGATCATACTGTTAAAGCCATGTTTCATCTCCTCTTACTACTCTTTGAAGGAATGTTTTAGAATCTTGATCCCACTTGTTTAAAATTTCCATTGAAAACTATGCTCTTGTCTACTGCTGTTTTGGATGCAGCAGTTTCAGTACCCATCAAGTGGAAAGATTGCTCAGCTTTTTCCATCAGCATTGTGTAAGCTGGAACAATTGAGCTGTCTATGGTGTTGGCTAGTATTTCTGCTGTTAATTGTAGTTTCTCTTCAATTGGGGTATGAACAAGATTAATTTTTTTCCTTGCAAATTGATATGAATGGTCTGCTGCTGCAGGCTTCATTTTCAACATCATCTTGTCCCTTCTTAAAACAAGCTAATCATTTGGACACCCTTAATTCCACTCTCTTGTCTGATGGCTGTAGCAAGGACTTTCAGCACTATGTTGAATAGAAGTGGAGATAGTGGGCAACCTTGCCTTTTTCCAGTTCTAAGTGGGAATGCTTTCAATTTTTCGCCATTCAGCATGATGTTGGCTGTGGGTTTGTCATATATTGCTTGTATCAGTTTTAGGTAAGCCCCATCTATGCCTATTTTGTTGAGCATTCTTATCACAAAAGTGTGTTGAATTCTGTCAAATGCTTTTTTTGCGTCTATTGAGAGAATCATGTGGTCTTTGTTTTTGCTTCTGTTTATATGGTGAATTACATTTATAGATTTGTGTATGTTGAACCATCCCTGCATTCCTGGGATGAAGCCCACTTGGTTGTAATGGATTATTTTCTTTCTTTTTTTTTTTTTTTTTTTGAGACAGAGTCTCACTCTGTTGCCCAGGCTAGAGTGAGTGCCGTGGCATCAGCCTAGCTCACAGCAACCTCAAACTCCTGGGCTCAAGCAATCCTCCTGCCTCAGTCTCCCGAGTAGCTGGGACTACAGGCATGCGCCACCATGCCCGGCTAATTTTATATATATATATTAGTTGGCCAATTAATTTCTTTCTATTTTTATAGTAGAGACAGGGTCTCCCTCAGGCTGGTTTTGAACTCCTGACCTTGAGCAATCCGCCCGCCTCGGCCTCCCAGAGTGCTAGGATTACAAGCGAGAGCCACCATGCCTGGCTGGATTATTTTCTTGATAATCACCTGGATTCGATTGGCTAGGATTTTGTTGAGAATTTTTGCATGTATATTCATAAGGGATATCGGTCTGTAGTTTTCTTTCTTTGTTGCATCCTTTCCTGGTTTTGGTATCAGGGTTATTTTGACTTCATAAAATGTGTTGGGAGGATCCCATCCTTCCCAATGTTGTGGAATAATTTCTGCAGGATAGGCACCAGTTCTTCTTTGTAGGTGTGGGAAAATTCAGGTGTGAAACAACCCTATCAAAAAGTGGGCAAAGGACATGAACAGAAACTTTCCAAAAGAAGATAGAATAATGGCCAACAAACACATGAAAAAATGTTCAACATCTCTAATCATCAGGGAAATGCAAATCAAAACCACAATGAGATATCACTTATCTCCAGTAAGAATGGCCCTTATTAACAAGTCCCAAAACAATATATGTTGGCATGGATGTGGAGAGATAGGAACACTCCTACATTGCTGGTGGGACTGCAAATTAGTTCAGCCTCTGTGGAAAGCAATATGGAGATACCTTAAAGTGATACAAGTCAATCTACCATTTGATCCAGCAATCCCATTACTGGGCATCTACCTAAAAGAACAAAAGTCACTCTATGAAAAAGACACCTGCACTCGAATGTTTATAGCAGCACAATTCACAATTGCAAAGATGTGGAAACAACCCAAGAGCCCATCAATACATGAGTGGATTAATAAAATGTGGTATATGTGTATCATGGAGTACTATTCAGCTATAAAAAACGACGGTGATATAGCACTTCTTGTATTTTCCTGGCTAGAGCTGGAACTCATTCTAGTAAGTGCAATATCCTAAGAATGGAAAAATAAGCACCACATGTACTCACCAGCAAATTGGTATTAATAGATCAACACCTAAGTGGACATATAGGAATAACATTTATTGGGTGTCAGGCAGGTGGGGGGAGGATGGGTATATACATACATAATGAATGCAATGCACACCAACTGGGGGCTGGACACGCTTGAGGTTCTGTCTCGAGGGGGGAGGGGGGACAAGGGCAATATATGTAACCTTAACATTTGTACCCCCACAATATGCTGGAAAAAAAAAAAACAAGCTTTCCATTTGTAAACTGATGATTTCTTTGGAGCATTGTCCCCATCAACTTTTTGTAAAGCATCAATGATTTCACCATTCTTTCAGTGAAGCTTCACCATAAATTTGATGTTTATTCTTGCTTCAATTTTAACAGATTTTGTGTTGCTCTGATAGGAGCAATTTTCAAATTGATGTTTTATCCTTCCTAACACCTTGAAATGGCTCCTCTTCAGACATGTCATAAAAAATTAGTATGAGTTTTGATGCAAAACAATTTTGAAATCTATGCATATTTTTTCATAATATGTATTTTCCATGAACTTTTTGAAGTCCATAAGTGCACACACACACACACTTTTTCCTGACTATTTTTTTCACTAGTCCCCTCTTGTCCTTTTTACTCTGGGTCCACCTTAATCATGTGCTATAAAAGTAAACTTTTCTACTACAGCAGAGTAGGCATCCATGCATGGTACCTTGTTTCTTCTTTAGAATAGGTCTTTAGTATTAGAGAATCATTCAAAATAAAGGTCTTAGGAACATGATACACAATGGCACATTGTGAGGAAGAATAAACGTGATTTAAAGAAAACCCACCAAAGTACAGACCAGAGCTATTCTAATTTCAAAAATAAGACTATTTTATGATCCTGTGGAGCTAGTGTCAGTAACAGTGATCATAGAAAATTAGTTCCTCACATTTTTCCAGGGATAAGTTGACTTCTTTAAATAAAATTCCATGGGAAGACTCGAGAAGTCACAGTTGCTATATGTAAAATTTTGTCATCTCTTGTTGCTTGATTAATATGAACCCCCTGAATTATATGCTGTACTATAAAATATGGCAGCAATGATATCCTGAAAATGTAATATAAGCCAAAAAGCAGGCCATACATCTTTTGTTAATTCCTCAGAATGCTACAGTAATAAGGTATATTTTTGTGAGAAAAAAAGATCATTCAATATATAACATGTCAATGCTTAATGCTATATGGGAAATGCTTTATAAATTATAAGGTACTAGTCATGTGTGAGACATATATTCGTGGAGAGAGATCAAAATTAAGATCTATTGGCTATCATCAATGCTTTGAAAAACCAAAAGGATACTGTGACGCAGTTTTGCACTTTAGCATACTTAGGTGCTAGTTGTAAGGAGTCACAAAATAACACCCAAAACCAGAAGCTGAAGGCCTGGCTCCTCTGTCTCCTATGTGTATTTTCTTTTTGTGCCTCAGCTTTAACATTATTGCTAGGCATTAAAATATTTCTAAAACATCCACATTTTGCTATTGAAACATTAGTCTTTTTGGCCAAGATGGTAAACGTATAAATTATCAAAGAATTGCAAAATCTGGAATTAAATGAGAAATAAGAGTCCAGGAAGCATAGAATAAGTCAAAAATTTGTTTTACATAAATATGAAATGGATTTATTTCCTCCATGTGGTTTAGTTTTCTTCCATCTGAATCAAATCTACCCTAATAGTAGTTGAACTAGCTGATAAGTAATAGATTAGGTATTCTAAAGTGGATTTAACCCTTGTTTGAATGTCACTATTTGTTTAGGTCCCAAAAGATTTGTGCATAATTTAAAGGAAGTTGGGGATGGCAGATAGCTCTATTGTTCGTTCATGGCCTTTGCTTAATTATAATGCACAAAATATTACCTCTTCATGCATAAGTATCTGAAATTATGCATCCAAAGTTTGTCTTATTTAAAAGAAGACAGCTATAAAAAAAAAGAAAGAAAGAAAAGAAAAAGAAAAAAGAGCTTTCCAAGTATTTATGCACCAAAAATACATATTCATGATGGAAAATTACCCACCAAAAATATGCTCTTGGCAAGGGGCAAAAATCATAATTTTGAAAAAGTTACAACCTGTCTTCTTTATTCTCTGTATTATGTCACTCTTGGAGGGACACAGAAGATATTTAGTGGAGATTCTTGAAATTTTGCTTTGTTTGAATGTTTAAATACATTGAATATAAGAACAAAATTAAAAGCTGTAAATGACTGAAACATAAGACAGCTGCAGACTGCTCACTAAGAACATTTATCAACATATTTAATCTGCAATTCATTTCACATCCTAGGTATAGAGCATCATGTCTATTACATGGCATTTGGAATGAAGTATATTTGAAGGACATTACACTTTCTGAAATAAGAAAAATGCCTTACACTCTGTGAATTTTAAGTTTTTTGGGGGGATGCTAAATAATTTTAAAGAAAGAACAGTATTTTGAAGTATCAGAATAAATATGCCTGTTTTTCAACTTCATGCCTTGAGAATTCTCTTGGTTTGACATGCAAGACAATCTGTGTGCGTGAGAGTGTAGGCATTTTAATGAAGCTATGTGACTCAGTTTTGCACTTTAGTATACTTAGGTGGTAGTTGCAAGGAATCACAAAATAACACCTGAAACCAGAAGCTGAAGGCCTGGCTCCTCTGCTTCCAATGTGTATTTTATTTTTGTGTCTCAGCTTCCTTATCGTTGAGTCGGCAAAAATAATCCCTGCCCATCCGCAGAGCTTTGTACGTCTTAAACTTGACAGCATGTATTCACACTTTGAATAAACTGTAAAACACTGATAAAATCAGAAAACATAATTCAAATTGCTGGTTTCCAAGTTATGACCAACCAGTGGACTGGGAACTTTGCAAAGGCTATGATACCTTCACATTGTGAATAATCATTTACTTCAATGTTAACAAATGGCAGGATTTCAATAGTAAATGGATTTATGTTCTTTTTGTCATGGCAGGGGGGTAGAAAAGTAGATGCATAATGGCCTGCAACTTGCATAAATATCTTCCAAAATGATTATTACTATTATTATTCTTCCTTCTCACTTTTTTCTTGAGGATTGATTAGCAAATTATAGCTTCTCATGCTTCATTATATTTTTGGAAAATGCCCCAAAACATACGTTCTGACAAAAAGATGAGCTCTGTGTTACCAGTTTCTGAATATGTTAAAAAAACAGAGCCCAACATTTGTCCCATTGCTTTGGTTGTCTTCCTATTTACAGGATTACAAAGTTCAGTAGAAGGGTGCATTTGGGATTATAACGATTTCTTTAAATTGGCTTTAAAAAATTCTACTTCTAAAAAAGTATTGTTAACATTTTGAAAATAGAATAGTATTGTCAATTTGAGTTGATAAAATGTGGTATATGTGTACCATGGAGTTCTATTCAGCCACAAGAAACAATGGTGATCTAAAGCCTCTTGTATTATCTGGATAGAGCTGGAGCCTATTCTACTAAGTATCACAAGAACAGAAAAACAAGCACCACATGTACTCACCAGCAAATTGGTTTTAGCTGATCAACACTTAAGTGCACATACGATAGTAACATTCATCAGCTGTTGGGCAAATGGGAGGGGTGAAGAGGGAATGGGTATATTCACACCCAATGGGTGCGGTGCGCACCGTCTGGGGGATGGACATGCTTGAAGCTCTAATTCAGGTAGGGCAAAGGCAATATATGTAACCTAAACATTTGTGTCCCCATAATATGCTGAAATAAAAAAAATTTAAAAAACTAATGCCTCTGAAAAGTTATATGCAATAAAGATTGTTTATTAAATCAAAATTAATTTAGAGAAAATTTTATTTCTTTAAGATTATTAAAGATATCTGAGGAAATCAAAACCTGTGTTTTTAAAGATATCTGTGTTATTAAAGAAATCTGAGGAAATCAAAACCTTGTTTTTGTTTTAGTGTTTTTTGTTTTTTTTTTGAGACAGAGTCTCACTTTGTCACCCAGGCTAGAGTGAGTTGCCGTGACATCAGCCTAGCTCACAGCAACCTCAAACTCCTGGGCTCAAGCAATCCTCCTGCCTCAGCCTCCCAAGTAGCTGGAACTACAGGCATGTGCCACCATGCCCGGCTAATTTTTTCTATATATATTAGTTGGCCAATTAATTTCTTTCTATTTATAGTAGAGATGGGGTCTTGCTCTTGCTCAGGCTGGTTTTGAACTCCTGACCTCGAGCAATCCGCCCTCTTCGGCCTCCCAGAGTGCTTGGATTACAGGCGTGAGCCACTACACCCAGCCAAAACCTGTGATTTTGAATGCAAAGATTTTCTTTCATGGTGTCAAGGAAATTTAAAGGATATTCATTGTTTAGAACCTATTTTTTTTCTTGTTCTTCTGCTGGTATAGATTTTCCTCACATCATTGATTTGAACCATATGTCATTGCTTTCTTCCCTAAGGTTGATAATACTTATTATCCACTTGCTACAAAGATGACTGAAGTTTTTATTTGTTTGAGGAGAAAATGTTGAGTTTTTAGAGAGAATTTTAAAGAGTTGCACCTCATCATTACTATTTTAGTTTTATTATAAAGAAATAAAACAAATAAAAGTACAATAGTCAACATTCTGTGGAGAATTTCATTTGTATCAACAAATCTAGTGTGAATCTTTCTTGCACTTAATATTTCGGTAGCTACACTTTCTCTTTTTCAGTCCTTGAGACAGAGTGTTTAGAAATATGACTATGTTTTTAACTGCAACTCATTTATCATCTTACATGGCCTTTTTTTTTTTTTTTTTTTTTTTGCTGATACCACAACAACTTTTTGCAATGTGACAATGAGTCACATGTTGGAAAATAATGGATCCTTAGAGGATATTTATAGAGAGTAAGGACAATATTATATATATGCAAAATTTAAAAAACAGGTGCTGGGAGGGTGATAGAGTTAGTGCTATAGACTCAAAAGAATTTTCGTGAGAGCTGAGTGATGTCAAGTTCAAAAGTAGTTTTCAGGGACTGGAAAGAGTAGGGAGGAGAAGAGAATCAAGAAACTTTGGTTAGTGGGTACAAAACATTCAGTTAGAATAGAAGGACTAAGTTCTATTCAATAGTACAGTAGGAAAATTATTAACAATAATTTGTTGCATATTTCAAAATATCTAGAAAAGGAAAATTGAAATGTCCTCAACATACATGATAAATGTTTCAGGTGATGGATATCCCAATTGCTCTGGTTTGATCATTGCACATTGAATAAATGTATTAAAATATTACACATACACCAAAATTACATATTACTATTATATATAAATTTTTTAAAAAGTAACTTCCAAGATGACCAGGCAGAGGATGGGAGGATTCTTGTAACAAAGCCTAGGAGATCTTTCCTCAAACAAAGGGAAAGCAAAAAGTAAGAATTTTTGGTGTCCAGGCAGGCGAAGTATGTAAGTTGAAAACTAAATAATTTTGTTAGAGTATATTAGAAAATACAATAAAATTAAAAAGTAAAATATATCTCTTATGTATTTCTTCCTATCATTTACATGGCAAAAAAGTTAAAATTGACTGATGACTTCAATCTCTGAATTAATAGCAACAATGTGTTAAATAATACTAGAGTTAAAGAGGTTTTTGAAGATGAATTTCTTCTCTTTAAGTAGATACACAAATAAAAGCTGGTGCACATATTAAATGAACAGTTAGGATGTTTTCTTTTTACCAAAAGGCTATGGGAGGAAACTCACTCCCTTGACATAAACATGAGGCATTGCCTTTTCATATCACAAATTCAGAATTTTCCTGTGCATATAATGCTTCTCTGATTAAAAGATGAATAATTATTCATAAAATTTGAATTATGTCATTCCCAACATAGAATTTAATGTAATGTCAACATAATTGAAGAAACAGGTTACAAACATAAAGTCTTACCTAAGGTTTCATAATGGGTCAGGGGAAGTACTAGGACCAGAAGTCAAGTATACTTAGACGCTGGTCATCCACCAATGTGATTCTCTTCATTTCATTTATATCAGTTAATATATTTATCTGTTTACCTATCTGTTAACTTATCATATGGCAGCTAATGTGTGATGTCTTTATCTATGTCTGTCCCTTAGCTAATATATAAAAAAGGGAATTTTTTTGTCCAATGATTATGTTTTTCTCCAATGAATGCTCAATATATTTGAGAAGAAAACAAGAATTACTTAAAAATGTGTTTTCCCTTATTTATAGTTCAATATATTTGTATTCTCAAGTCAGAATGCCTCAAATGGATATTCAGAGGTTAATTACATCAACTTACATTTAGTAAATGTGAACTTAATTAGTTGATTAAACAGGAACATTTGAGATTATGTTTTGTTATCTGGAAGAAATGTTTCATCTAAACAAATTTTCTAGTTCCATTTTCAAAAGATTTATAAAGCAAAAAATTTAATTCACTTCAAAGATTTATAAATTCAAATCACTTGAAACTTTATAAAATAAGTACTATTTTTGTTTTTTCACTGTTACTAGAAAAAAATTAACAAGGCAAATATTCCTCCTCTAAATATCAAATCTTTCACTACTTACTGAAGTCTTTTAACTCGTATCAGCAACTTTCCTAGGATTGGCTCTACACTCATATCTTGATTATCTATGATAAAGCAGAGAAGCTGCAAACTGAAATTTGTAAAATTGTCATACATACCTACAAAATATGGAAAACATTTGTACATATGAACAAGAGTATATTCTGTACTTGAGGAATAACTGACTCAGGAGAAACTAAAAAATTTCAATTTTTCCTATTCTCCACCCTTCCTAACACTGCATTCCACACTAGCAGTAGCATTATCACGTGATTCTTTCCAATGATACCAGGTATGCCATTGGTTTATCTGAGCTTGGGGACCACTTATCTTTGAAACCAAAATGTGTGTGTGTGTGTGTGTATGTGTACGTGCATGTATGTGTGTGTGTGTGTGTCACACAAAGCAGTATGCTTACTGTCTGAAGGCTTGAACTTGAGTGTCCTGGCTTTTTCAATTATTAGCTGACATTAGCAAGTAACTTAGGGTCCCTTAGCCTCAGTTGTTATTTTTAATCATCATCATGGATATAAGAAGATTTAACTTACAAAATTGCTTAAGATTATATGCATCTTTTTATCATATTCTATGAATGGAGAACTATTGGGTTATATGTTTGTTTATGTGCCTCTGTGAACCACTGAAGTGGCATTACAGTTATTAAATGTAAATAATGCCGAATATACTATGGGTCTTTGTAAGACTGATTAAAAAACCAGAGGTTTAGGCCAGGCGCGGTGGCTCACGCCTGTAATCCTAGCACTCTGGGAGGCCGAAGAAGGAGGATTGCTGAAGGTCAGGAGTTCAAAACCAGCCCGAGCAAGAGCAAGACCCCATCTCTACTATAAATAGAAAGAAATTAATTGGCCAACTAATATATAGAAAAAATTAGCCGGGCATGGTGGCGCATGCCTGTAGTCCCAGCTACTTGGGAGGCTGAGGCAGGAGGATTGCTTGAGCCCAGGAGTTTGAGGTTGCTGTGAGCTAGGCTGATGCCACGGTACTCACTCTAGCCTGGGCAAAAAAGTGAGACTCTGTCTCAAACAAACAAACAAACAAACAAACAAAAAAACCAGAGGTTTCTTTTTTAATTGAACAATTTATTCATTTAAGTTATTTTCTAAAGGCTTTACTATAACATATATAACTATGCAGTTATCTAAATCAGCATATTAATACTCATTAAACAATAAATATTTGCAAAATCTCCATCTTTCTATTTGTTTAATGTTAATACTTTTAGTTTTCCATGATAGTTTTATCATTTCATGTCTAGTCCGTTCAAAGTTAAATGGCTAAGAGCTGATCATCTTTCTTTATTCGTATACTTAATTAGAATATCTGACATATACATGTAAAAAAAAAATGATGAATGGCTCCAGTGCTAATTTAGGATTCCAAGAGTACTATAAACTAGATTTTTCTTTTGGCCTTCAAAATGGAATAATTTATTTTACCATATTAAAACTTTATCCATCTCCCAGTCTCAAAATTGACTTGATTCAAAAATTCTGAATGTTTGAGTATCTAATTTATTTTATTGGCATATCTTTATAAGCAGAGAGGATTAGAAAAAAGAAAGGAGAATATTTTCTACATTTTAAGTATTTTTCCTATATGAGAACTTAACTAGTTGTGAAATGCATAAAATAATTTTAGAATATCATCCCAAACATCCTTACATTTAGTCCTCTCTTTCATAAGTGTTAAATCGACTTTAAAGCCTGAATTGTCAAGGATCACATAAATTGGGTAGCTGCCAAATTTCCATTTCAGTTTATGCTGTGTAGACAGAACATGTATCCATATGACCTGCATGAATCAGCTATTCAGCTGTCTCACGAGCTATTTCAGCTATTGCCTATTGCCAACTAGGTAAGAAAGAATATGCATTAGTATGAAAGTTGGAGTATACTTTGGTTATTACACTGGTTAAATTTTTTTCTAACTCTTCCCTCTCCCATATACAAAATGGAATAGATGTTTTCTTCTTGAAATTTAGAAAAATATCTCATACGTTTTTAATGTTGTTTATAGTTATAAATTTAAGAAAATTCTTCTTTATTCTGAACTTTAAATTAAAAACCTGAGACTATTCTTATTCACAAATGTATTGATATGAAGCTTCAGAGCAAATTGTAAGGATTATTCACACTGAAATTTCAGAAATTACCATTCTGCAAAAGAAAAAAATGTTCTCAAAGAATTGAGTTTGCTAACTGTTGCTATCATTAACTCACCTCACCTCACTGAAATTAACATGTACTACATGACATTATTCTGTACCTTTTTAGTTGTTGTAAAGAGGTTGCAAAATATCTTTACTAATTAAGCATATATGGAACATTTAGAAATATTAGTTTATGATATAGCCTGTCAAATATTTTTGTTCAACTAGATGGAAAATATCAAACAAAGTAGTTCTATTAAAGGAAAAAAAACACTATGCAATAAATGTTGTAGTTTTATTTGAAACAAAAAAGTACTGAAAGCATTTACCCTATACAATGCTTATATAAACTACATTTATTTTTATCTTAAACTGCCTGTTTCAATTCTTAAACATTTTCATAAAGAGAGATTTATCTCTACCCCTCTAGTTCATAAAAAGTAAAGAATGAAAGTTTTCATATTTCTGTCATATTTTTCTTAAAAAACTGTCTTTCCATATTTTAACCACATTTAACTCTAATAAAAATGATTCCAACAGTACAATACCAACCACTAAGTTTATAATAAATATTCAATGTGGTAAAATGAGAAGAACTATTGACATACAAATATGATACCAACTATATAGTCAATTGTTATTTGTCTATATTTACCGTATTTTAGTATTTATGTTATAGTTTTAAAGATTATGCTAATCCTTTAGGTGCTACTTGTTAATAATTAAATCAACTGGATTTATTTTGCTATTGTACACGAAGTTACTACACTTATGAAGTCCATTACTAGGATCATATAAAATTAATTTGAGTGTACTTTGGCAATAGTAAAGATATTTAAAATTAGAGTGCATTCATCCGATTAATATATATTGCCTGAGTTTTGATCTTGCCACCAGATGGCAGGAAAAATCAGAGTCAAATACATAGTTTTTGTTGAGCAGCATGAACAAGGATTTTTGTTCTTTTTTTCTCACTTTGGATATTTTTCTATTGTTGATATTTTGCATCAAGCCCAAAAATGTGTATTCATTGTAACATGAATACACAATAATACCTCACTAGTAAATGTTTTTTTAACTGTAGTCATGCTGTAAATAACGTTTAATATATTCATGATATCATTGATTTTATAAGTTTGAAAACTATAATTAAAGTTATTGTTTCGGTAACATTCATTTGCTATAATAATTGGTGCTGTAAATCTCCAGACTTCTCAGGGTCAAACAATTGCTTACTTAACTCCTTTATATATAAGTCTTCACTTAAAAGAATGGCATGACAATAAAGTATACAATCTATGAGAACTCAAAAAGGGGATGATTGAAAAATGAGTAGAAAAGAAACTAAACTGTCAACTTAAAGTTAGTTCCTTATTGGTCAAGGCAAAGGAGAGACTTATCTGTGTCTGATAAGTCTCTTCTTTGCCTTCTTCTATTTCACAAACTAAATATGTTAAAGTCTTAGTTATAATACCACTTGACATCTTCTGTAAATAATAAAAAAATATTAATTGCAAAACAGAAAAAAGGCAGGAGAGAGAAAATACTACCCAAACTGCAGTAGGACTCTATAGTTATTCTATATGTTTTATGTGTATTTGTGTTTTCTTTTCTTTTTTGGCTTTACTTTTTTCAGAAAAAGTTTAGGTCTCTTAACTGAATTGAAACAAATGTTTTAATAAATTAATCTTAATGAACTTTAAATAATTGGAATGCACATACCGTGGATACAATTTTTATTGCTCTGGTAATATTAGTTGCTTTAGTCTATCTACTTCATTTGTGATATAGTAGTTTTCTTTATCTTGCTTCTGAGTATCACTGTAATATCAAGAAGAGGAGGTAATGTTTCCTCCTTTTCCTAAAATAAAAAGTGTAACTAAAATTAAATCATCTAAGCAGGTCAAGTTTCATTCATTGATGTGATCTGTGCAATATTTCGCACATTTTTTTTGCAAATAAAGGCAGGCAGCTATTCTTGATAAATTAGAAACTACTGATTACTGAGCTAATGTGAACAATGGAGGATTATTTAATACAGACAGTGTGGACTTTAGGTAAAGACAGGGAGCGTGTCTTTCAGGTGGCTCCATTATATACTATTTCTTGACTTTGCATGAAAGAAAGTAGCATTGCATTGTGTGAATTAGGATGCATTCTGTCATTCAGCTGAAACAGTCTCATCAGTCATAATTTTCTCTGAAACTAGATTCAGAAGATCTCTGTGTTTAATTTGCTTAAAAGCAGGTACTCAGTGTGTATACGGATACAACTATTTTTTACTCTAGACTCATTTGTCTTTGATGAGACAAAAAACTGGGGAGTTTTGAACTAGGTTAACATAGAAAATGTTTAAGCTGTCATTACTAAAATGACCTGCTACAAATCTATAGAATGTTACCATGCAGACTTTCAATGTAACAAGAAGGGGAAAGACGCTGACAGTTTACAAAGATTTACTTCCCAAAAAAAGCCCCTAGTTTGCTTGCTCAAATGATCACACAGAGAGACAAGTGATCCAGTGCACCAAGTTCATACAAGTTTGCAAAAGAAAAAGAAAAATGACACCTCTGGTCAATGACAGATGAACTTTGCATCCATCATGCTAGTACAAGGAAAACAGGTGAATTGTTACTGCTGTCTATAAAGTCTTTCATTAATAGCACCCTATGGAGCCGTGCCTACAGCAAAATACATAGTTGTCCTGTGTCATCCTACTACATATTCTGGCTTTTTAAGCGATTTAAAACTAATTCTTAGTAAATAGTAACATAACATTATGTTTCATGTTGAAGGCCAATAAGAAAGTAATCACTAGGTTTGGAAAAGACTCAATGTAATGGTATGGAAATCGTGAAACTTACCGGGCTCGTGAGCACAACAGATTTCTATTATCAACTGTGCCACCACATATTATCTTGGCGAATAGCATATAAATGCTTTCAAATGGCAACATTATACTCATAAGGTGTATGATACCAATCTGGTTTGCTGGCATTGTCTACTTTTAAATAACAGAATTCAGTTCTCCACTAAGGTTCTCATGACTCTGTTGCTGTTTGCAAAACAAGCCTTATGGCACATCACTCATCCAGAGTAACATCCAAGTGGATTCATGTTAGTTAAAACTCAGTTATTTTAGCTACTGACTATTTAAAAACAAAAACAAAAAAAACTTGTCCTAAAGTAATAACCTTGAACTGGTTAAGTGGTAATTCTATTTTGCCAAACATTGAACTTTTAAGCTTTAAAAAGTGAAAAAAACAAAACTGTAATCCTTATTTGAATGTTTTGATTCAGACTCAGGTTAGTGAAAAAACAGGTGTTAAAGATAGATTTAAGTAAAGACAGAAATATAATGTTTAAAAATACATTTGAAAAATGAAAAATTAAATAATCACTACTAAATTTGTTTATAGATTAAGAGTAGGAGAACAGAGAGTACAAATTTTACCAATGCAACTATTCCTTTATTGGAGAAAAATATAATGATGCTAAATAAGGTTATATAAACTACGGAGTATTAAAAAAAATGACTTTCAACTTCTTCTTCAACAACCTTACTTGGAAAAGGAAAAGTCAGTGAGATGACATACCTTAAGAAATTGAAACTATGTTCTTAATGTGCAATAAAGTGTCCAATAAAACATGAACTCAGAATAAAACTGGGTCATTGATGATTTTCCAACAGAAGTTTTGCCAAGGCAAATTTTCTATGATAAATTTGCTGTAACATTTCAAACCATGTCACTTTGTAAAGTAGTGAGGGATTTCAGGTATTATAGAGGCTTTATAAGCAGGAGAACTTAGTTCCTTCTGCATCAAATATTTATGCATATATAAGGCAAATTTCTGTCAATTGCATACTCTATAAATTTACTACTATTACTAGTAAACGTAATTTGAATCTCAGGTTAACCATTTAATTTTGCTTATTCAACAATATTTTAGGGCTATAAACATCTGTAATCAATTTAAGACTTATTCATGATAGCTGGATAAAATTTGTTCCAGAATGATTCAAAATTGACAACAGGGGCTTTTCTCTATGACCTTGATTACCCATGGAAATGACTTTAAATCTCACCCAAAGGGAAAGAAAAAAGTTTCTATATAGGGCTAGAAGAAATGTTATGTGTGTGCATATTTTTAACCAATCAACTTTGTTTCTGAGGATTATATTAAGTATGTACTGTAATCACTGAGCAAAAATATATGTGCCAGGTGCAAAACTGAAAGCTTTTGCTCTAAGACAAGGAACAAGGCAAGGATTCTCATTTCTACCACTTCTATTCAACACCATAATGGAAGTCCTAGCTGGAACAATTAGTCAAGAAAAATAAATTAAATGCATCCAGGTTTTTCTGGTTCAAAACTCTAAGGACAAGTGTCCCAGAGTAGCAGGCAGAAACCATATCAGTCTTAATAACTTACCCTTGGATGTCACAATGTTACTTCAGCTATAGTCACAAACTGCCAAGATTCCCGGAGTGGGAAAATAGACCTCACCTTTTGATAATGGAAAAAGTTGCAAAGTTACATTCTAATAAGAAACACTAGATGGGAGATATTGTTGTATATATGTTTGGAAAATACAATCTGTCACATCATCTTTGACCCATGATTGTATATTGCCTTTTTCCCCATTTTTTGTGGTAAGATACATACAACATAAAATTTACTATATTAATCATTTTTACGTAGACAGTTCAGTGGTCTTAAGTACGTTCATATTTTTGTACAACCATAAACACCATTCATCTTCAGCACTGTTCATCTTGCAAAACTGAAACTTCATACCCATTCAACAACTCCTCATTTCCAGTCTCACCAGCCCCTGGCAACCCCCATTCTATTTTTGCTTCTATGATCTTGACCTAAATACTTCATATATGTGGAATCATGAAGTAGTATTCATTTTGTGACTGCCTTATTACAATTAACATAATGTCCTTAAGGTTGTCACATATGGCAGGATTTCCTTCATTTTTAAAGCTAAATAATATTCCATTGTATGTGTAAATCATATTGTGTTTATCATTCATTAATGAACACTCATGTTGCTTCCATGCTTTCATTATTGTGAATACTGCCACTGTGAACATGGATGTACAAATATCTCTCTGAAACACTGCTTTAAATAATTTGGAGTATAGAGAATTTTATCATACAAATCTAGACTTGGAATCACTCAATCATACAATAATTCTGTTTTTAATTTTTGTGATGAAAACCACACTGTTTTTCACTGTGGCTATAGCATTTTAGATTCCCACCAATAGTGTACCAGGGTTCCAATTTGTCCACATCCTCAATACCTGTTACTTTGTTTCTTGTTTGATAGTAGCCATCCTTGCAATTGGTATCTCATTGCAATTGTGGTTTATATTTTGCTCCTGATTAGTGATGTCAAGCATCTTTTCATGTACTTATTGGCTGTTTGTATGTCTTTTTTGGAGAAATGTCGATTCAAGACATTATACATTTTTATAATCAGGTTTATTATTTTGTTGAGTTTTATGAGGTCTATACATATTTTATCAGACATATGACTTGCAATTATTTTCTCCCTTTTGTTGTATTGCATTTTTAGTTGTTGATAATGTCTTTGTTGCACAACTTTTAATTTTTTTTATTAAGCCCAAATTGTCTACTTTGTTGGTTTCCTCTATCTTTGGTTTCATATCCAAGAAATTATTGCCAAATCTAATGCTGTGAAGGTTTTGCCCTTTCTCTAAGAATTTTACATTTGTTAGGTCTTAATTTTAGACCATAGATTTGTTTTGAGTTAATTTTTGTATGATGTTATGTAACTTTATCCTTTTGCATATGGACATGCAGTTTTCTGACTACCATTTGTTGAAAACACTGTTTTTCTCTCCTTTGCATGGTCTTGGCACCTTTGTTGAAAATCATTGGATAATATATGTAAGGGTATATTTAATTCCTTTTTATTTTATGCGATTGGTTTATATATCTTTCTTTACTCTGGTACCATATGTCATAAGGGATATTGGGTTTTAGTTTTCTTGTAGTATCTTTCCCTGGTTTTGGTATCAGGGTAATGCCTGGCTTCACAGAATGTTAGAGACTGTTCCTCCCTTAAAAGTTTGAGAAATATCAGTGTTAGCTCTTTAAATATTTGGTGGAATTCATTGCTGAATCTATAAGATCTGAGGTTTTTCTTTGTTGAGAAACATTTGAATACTTATTTAATCTCTAAACTACATTTCTATTTCTTCATGGTTTAGTCTTGGTATATTTTTGTGTCCATTTCACCTAGGTTGTCCAATTTGTCAGCTTACAATTGCTCATACAACTCTTTTATAATTGCTTTTATTTCCATAGAATCAATCAATAATAATGTTCCTACTTTTTTTTCTTTTCTGATTTTAATAATTTAAGTCTTCTCTCCGTTTTCCTTAGTACATATAGCTAAAGGTTTGTCCATTTTCTTGATCTTTTTGAAGAACCAACTTTTGGTTTAATTTATTTTCTTTGTTGTTTTTATCTTCCCTATTTTTTTTTTTAAACAGAGTCTCACTCTTTTGCCTGGGCCAGAGTGCTGTGGCGTCAGCCTAGCTCATAGCAACCTCAAGCTCCTGGGCTCAAGTGATCCTCCTGCATCAGCCTCCCAGGTATCTGGGACTATAGGCACGCACCACCATGCCTGGATAATTTTTTTTATAATTTTAGTTGTCCAGCTAATTTCTTTCTATTTTTAGTAGCGATGGGGTCTCGTTCTTGCTCAGGCTGGTCTCGAACTCCTGAGCTCAAGCAGTCCTCCTGCCTCGGTCTCCTAGAGTGCTAGGATTACAGGTGCAAGCCACTACACCTGACCTTATCTTCACAATTTTGTTCTGATCTAATCTTTATTATTTCCTTCAACTAGTGATTTTCCCTAGTTCTGTAAGTCATAAAGTAAGGATTTTGCTTTGAAATCTTTCTTGATTTTTACTATAAGCATTTATGATTGTGAATTTCCCCTTTAGCAGTGTTTGTATTCTGTCCCATAAGTTTCTATATGTGGTGTCTTTGTTTTCATTTATCTCTAAGTATTTTCTAATTTCATTTGTGATTTGTTCTTTGATTCATTGGTTAAGACTGCATAGTTTAATTTCCACAATTTGTGAATTTTATTGGTATGTAATGTCATCTTGTACTAACATACCTTATATCATATCTGTCTTTTTAAATATATTGAGACATAATTTGTTTCCTAACATATGATCTAGCCTGGAAATATACCACGTGTACTTGCGAAGAATATATATGCTGTCATAGAATGTTCTGCATATATTTCTTAGATCTAATTAATTTATTGTAGTGTTTCAGTCCTCCATTTCCTTACTTCTTTCCAATTGTTCTATCCATTATTGGTAATGGCATATTGAAGTTTCCAACAATTATTGTAAAAGTATCTGTTTTTCCTTCAATTTTGTCAATTTTGCTTCATATATCTCAATGGTCTATTATTGGATACAAAAAGGTTTACAACTGTTTTTCTCTTTGTTGTCTCAAAACTTTTATTAACATAATATTCTTGTTTATGCTCTGTGTCTTCTAAGTTTTCGTCTTAAAGTCCATTTTTTTCTGATAGTAATATAGCCACTTCTGTTCTCTTTTTATTTATTACTATTTGAATGAAATACCTTTTTTATATCCTTTCCCTTTCAACCTATTTGTGTCTTGAGATCTACAATGAGTCTCTGATATACAATCTATAGTTGAGTCACCTTTTAAAATCTAGTTGGCCAATCTCTGTCTTTTGATTTGCAAATTAAGTCTATTTACATTTAAATAATTACTAATAAGGAGGGACTTCTGTCATTTTACTACTGTTTTTTATGTGCTTTATAGCTGTTTTTGTTCCTCATTTCCTTCTTACTGTCTTCTTTAGTTGATTTTTTTAATAGTGAAACATTTAAATTCCTTTCTCAATTCATTTTGTTTTTATTCTTCAGCTATTTTATTTATTGTTGTCATGGAAATTATATTTACCATTCTAAAGTTATAACACTCTTATTTGAATTCATACCAGCTTAACTTCAATAACATACAAAAATTCTGCTAACATAAGAGCCCTGTCCCTATTCCTTTCAGTTGTTTATGTCAAAAATTACATCTTTATCTATTGTGTGTTCAAAAACATAAACTAATAATTTCTAAAGCACTAGTCTTTTAAATTATGTAGAAAATAAAAATGAAGTTGCAAACCAAAGTTAGAATGATATTAGCTTTTTAATAGTATTTTAATAATATATATTTTTAATATATCAGTCTCTCAAAACATGTAGGAAACCTATAGTGGAATTACATACCATTGTTATAGTAATACTAGATTGTATAATTGCCTGTGTATTTATCTTTATCAAGATCTTTATTTCTTCATATATGTCCTTCCATTTTGACCCGCAGGACTCCCGTTAGCATGAGTAGTGGTCAACAAACTTCCTCAGGATTTTGTTTATCTGGAAATTTCTTAATTTCTCCTTCAATTTTGTTTTGTATATTTTCAACATTTTGAATATCAGCCCATTGCTTTCTTATACCCAAGGCTTCTGATGGGAAATCTGATAATCTTACTGAGGATCTCTTGTATATGACTGTCACATGTTTCTCGCTTATTTTAAAATTCTCTCTTTTCTTTGGTTTTCAACAGTGTGGTTATAATATGTCCCCAGGTGGGGCTGTCTTTGTGGTCATCATACTTGGAGTTCATTTCCTTCTTACTGTCTTGAATGACATTTCTTGAATGTTTATATTCATGTCTTTCTTCAAATTTGAGGATTTTTTACCATTATTTCTTCAAATATTTTCCATACCTCTTTCTTTTCTCTTCTCCTTCTGCAACTCCATAATGTATATGATGGTCTACTTGATGGAGTCCTGTAGGTCTCTTAGGCTCTGTTCACTTTTCTTCATTTTTTTCCCCTTCAGTTCCTCAGACTTAAAGATTTCTATTGTCTTATCTTCAAATTTTCTGATTCTTACTTTGCCTGCAGAAATCGGACTTTGAATCTCTCTAGTGAGAGATTTAAGTTATACTTTCAGCTCTAGAATTTTTCTTTTTTGTTTGTTTCTCTTTAGGTTTTCTTTCTCTTTATTGATATTCTCATTTTGTTCACACATCATTTTATTGATTTTCTCCATGTCTTCCTTTAGTATTTTGAGTATCTTTAGGACAGATGTTATAAAATCTTTGTCTAGCAGAACTGTTATAATTTGACTTCAGGGTAATTTTCTGTTGATTTTTTTTCTTCATATAGTCCATACTTTCCTACTTCTTTTTATCCTTTGTAAATTTTTATGGAAAACTGGACATTTAATCTAAAATATGGTGACTGGAAAACATATTCTCCCCCATTACAGGGTTTTCTGCTTTTTTGTTTTTCTTTATTTTGTTTTGTTTCTTTTTGTTTTTCTGTATGTGTGTTTGTTTTTTGTAAGCTGTTTCTGCCAAGAGCCAAACAGAGGTATAAACTTAAGGTCTTTTCAAGTCATTTCTGTACTGGTGCCTGTCCTTGGTCATGCACAATGACAATCTAATTTCCCCTGTATATGCAGTTGCTTTTGTATATTCTAGTAGTCAATGTGTGGCTCTTAAAAGAGGAAAAGGAGAAAAATGAGGTGGGGTGGTCATCATCCTTTTAAATCCCTTGGAAGTCACTTCAACCAGAGAAGGAGGGGCTTGCAACAATGTCTGCACCTCTGTGATCAGAAGAAAGAATCAGGGATCAGATCACAGATTCATGATATTTGGAAGACAAGGCCTTTTATTCCCAACCTCGGCTCCCATAAGCTGTGTTTTAGCTGCTCCAGGAACATGTGCACAGCTGCTTGACATGATGCTGACGGGTGGAGGATCGGTAGTTACTACTGTGCTAAGAGCTGAAAGTGACCAAAATTAATCAGTTTGCCATCCAAGTCTTCCCCTAAAAGATGTAAGCCTTCACTATACTCCAAAGTTCCAAAAATATTACAACAGACAGAATGTGTTACTGTAACTTTTACCTAGGTAAGGAGACAGTTTCCTGGTGCTTCATATTCTGACATCTTCCCAGAATCTTTTGCCTGAGTGTTGCTTTTTAACAAAATACATTCTTATTTGTTTCCCTCCTCTGCTATAAATGTAACTGCCACGCATGTTGGTTTACTTCTATATCACCTTACCAATCATAGTGCCAAGTACATGGTAAGTGCTCATGAATGTTTAAATATATGAATCAAATACATTCATTTTGTCTCATATATCATAGATACTAATTATATTTTCTAACCTGAGAATATTTTATTTTTAAATTTTCCTAACTTAAATGTAAATATGTTTTCGATTCAATAATCCATATGAATTCCATGTAACTTGTTTGTATTTTATGATTCATTGGTAATGTCGTTGGAAATCTTCACACACACACCATCCTTTCAACCCTGCTTCTCTTGTGTTTACAGATTTAATTCCTTTTCCACTTTCTAACAGTGAGTAATTCCATAAACAAGCTTTTTATAGCTTTAATCTAAATCTTCTTTGTGGGTGGCTAATCTTTGACAGTGATTGTTTGAAAAGTCTCATCAGAAATATCTATTTTCATGGCTGTGTTTTAATATCAAACATAATCCAGAAATTTTCATAGCACACATATTTGTTCTGTCAAAATAAAATAATCAGGACGGCTGCCTTGCTTATGCTCAATAGAAACACTGTAAATAAAACCAGCATTGCAGTCAGTAATCTAAAATAACAAAATAGTTTTACTTCTTGAAATATAACCAAGACTGGCAGGCATGAAAGTAAGGTAAAATTTGTCCATGTACACACATGAAATTTCACTTGTCCTAAGTAAGCCTTTTATGCTTCTTTGTACTTTCTATATCCGGTCAGAGAATTGTTCTTGGGTTTATACAGGGAGGCTATGTACATATTCTCCTTCTCTAAATTCTGACCTATGTTCTAATGGGTACAAACATGAAGAAGAAAAGCCATTTGACATTGTCTTATTTTTTAAGTCTGAATCAGAATATCCCAAGATGTACAGATGATTATTGCTCATTATTATAAGTTCACACTAGAATCAACAGAGTCATCATTGGATGTACAATTTATTTAATACTTTGACTATAAAGAGTTTGTTTCCTCACTATTATCAATAACAAGAATTTTTCTCACATTTTACTTCTAAAGCTTTTTAGTGGAGACCTAGAGAAGGAAAATTATTGATGACGAGTGGAAGCTGAGCAATGGGTTCTGGTTCTGCCTTCATACAGTTCACCCTCTCACTGACACTTCAAAAATTTTGTCACCAACATATCAAACTGCTCAGTTCCCATAACACCATGGTCCCTGGAGAAAATGCCTTTTCCTTTCATTTATTTTGCATAGCTTAGATGTACTGGCATGTTTAGAATGTTTCCTTGTTACACATTTTAAAAGACTAAACTATAATAAAGAAGTAACAATAAAATCTGTTATAAACTTTGAAAAGAAACCTCAACAAAGTAATTTATTACTATCTATATAGATTATGAGCCTTTAAGAACTAAGAAAGCTCAAAATGCAGGTCATTACCTTGATGATATTCTTTGCTGATGGTTTCTATGTGGTGGATGCCCTATTATCATTTAATAGAGAAGCAGTCTTCAGGGTATCTATCCTGATCCTTCCTCAGACTGGCGAGAAATGTTCTTGCTACTCAATTTTTGGTTTGAAAGGCATGAATTTCCAATGGTTTGCTAGCAATCTGTGATAATTCACATAATGAAGTAGTTCACGCTTTGAATTAGCCCAAACATCCTGCCTACAGAAAAGTTATCTGGCCCATTAAAGCTTCATGGACTAGTGAAATTTAACTATATAACTGCCATAATTGCCATAGCACACATAATGTAATTGTAGGCTTGGTCATCTATGACCTACATTACAAAAATGTAATGTAGGCTTGGTCATCTATGGATTCTATTGTAGCATATTAGTTTGATGCCTTGAATTGGTGAGAAAAGTTAATTCAATTGGTTAAGACCAATATACAATGTAACCCCAACAATATTTGTACCCCCATAATATCATGAAATAAGAGGAGGAAAAAGAAAAAAGAGTAATATGCAATATCACAAGACCATCTTCCTCTTTCTTTTTTATTTTGTAATACACACTTACACAAACACAGATTCACACATAAAATCGTTTCTAACACATTGTAAATTTCTTGAGTATAGTATTTATATCCAATTTATTTTGGTCTTCCTATTTTATGCCAGTAGTAGGCAGACAGTAGTACATAGTTGTTGACTGCTGAGAGAATAGTGTTAATACGTAACCTCCTTTTGATTAACAAATCATACCCTATAGTCTGAAGCCTTTGGAAATTCCCAAAAATATATAATGCTTACAAATTTTTCTCCAGCTCTTTTCAGGATATATTGCTTGCTTCACAAAGATGACTTTCTTCATTCTTTATCTGTCTAGCCATCAATTTTCATTTTCTGTAAAAATAAAACATGCTTTAGCTTTTTTATAAACCCAGCTGAGATTGGTAGTGGAGCAGTTAATGTCACATTGGTCTGAGGAAACAACAATGCTGGACTGAAGTATAGTTTAGAGAAATTATTTCTGAAAAGTATCATCTAAGTACTACTGATTATGGCAAATATTTGATAAATTTACATGTTATAGTTTTTTGATTTTCTATTTGGGGTCATTCTGTCAATCTCATGACTATACCTTTCAAGATACTTTCTTAGTAGCATTCCAAGTTTGAAATGTTCATCTCTCTGGAATATTCTATTCTCGTGTAACATAATTTAATATCCAGTTTTAAATTTTTTTTCCTTAAATAGTTTACTTTATGGCAGCTTTTCTCATTTATTAAAAAAAACCACAGAGCCAGAAATAGAAAATTGATGCTGTAAAAGCATCATATTATCTTAAAAATTAAATTTATAATGTTTGAAAAATGAAATATGCTCTACTAAAACAAAACTGGAAAATTATATCCAATCTTCTGAGCTTAATCCATGAAATTATCTAAACATCAGTTTAAGTAATTGATGTTTACAGTGAACTGTTAACTGGAAAGAAACATTCAAAGGAGAATGACCAAAGCAGGGAGTTACTTTGAATACAAACAATAAAACTAATTACTAGTTCAAATGACACCAAATCCCACCTACCATTTCTGTTTATTTCAGTTCATCCTAGTATTCCTTTTTTATTGCACTTGATTTTAGGAAAGATTAGCCACTAAAATATACTTTTCTTTGATTTACTGTATATCATTCTGTGTTTGACCTCTAGGGGAATCACCTCAGCCATCCAGCGAGTATATTATAAAAACCACTTGTGATTTTTTTTATTCTGAAAAATGAAGTATAAAATAGCTGAGAAGCTGTTTTAGATGGCAGTCACTGGGATTCTGTTTTGTCTATGTTTTGTCATGGAATTGAATTACTGGTACTTAACATAAATGGCAGTTTAAAACTGAGGAAGCTGAATGAAAAGAATTTTGGATAAATAAACAATTTCTCTTTCAGAATGAGTAATTTATTTCTTTGTTTCCACATGCACACATAATTTAATATTTAGACTCTAAAAAAACACAGGATAAGTAGCTTGTGAAAGAAACTAAGGCTTAAATTTAGTCTCAATAAATAGGGAATATATTTTTTTGCCACATTTGCATAAGCAAAAACATTCTAAAAACAATTTATATTCAGACTGACCACCAAAACATGATTTTATAGATTAATTTTTATGAGAAAATAGTATAAACACAAGTCTACGGTCAGTATCAAAGCAAACCTAAATATAATAAAATTACAACACAAATAAATTTGAACTTATAGAAGCTCTAAGTATGTTTAGACATCAATCTTATAAAGTTTTAACACTTTACAAAGAATAAATTAAAGCACATGGTATAGTATAATGCTATGCATACTGAAGTAACTTAGGAAATACTTCTAATACTACAGATAAAGAGGAAAAGAAAGAAAAAATAGATAAATGAAGACAAAAAAACATAAGAAGATTTATAGCATAATTTTGGTACTACTGGAGATTGAACATTGATCTAAAATATCTTGATTCATATTTTTCCTATGTGACACATATCTTGTCATGTCACTTGTGCATTAATACATTCAATTACTTCCATCATTATCAGGCTTTGTTTAAGGTTCTTTAAATGGCATCTAGGGATCTGACTCTTGTTTTCTTCCCACTATAATCCTGCACCATATATGGAGTAGATTTTTCTAATCTAGTATTACTAACAATGAGGAGAAAGCACTATGCCTCACTTACCAATAATGCTATCTCCTGATGGTATCTTTTTGTGTGTCAATAATGCAGTCTTTCTTGTTCTACCTGGAAAACTTCTGTTCATTGTTTAGTTCTCAACTACTACTGCACCTTGTCTTGTATAATCTACCCTGAACAGTTCAGAGAGAGAATCATTTTCTCTTCTGTGCTCTCTGCATGTAGTTCTATCAATTCACTTATTGTAACATATTATAATTATTTGTTTACATATATTCCTCCTCTATTCAACTATAAGCCCATTGAAGGCAGGACTTAAGGAATAGGCTTGGTATTTTTAGGCTTGCTAAAAATACTTTGATTTTTACTTTCTGTATCTTCTTTGGAAAATATTCCATTCTTTTTCTCATGTTAACCCAAGGAAATGAAAAAGAAATGATTTCCTCCTTGAATTCAATTCAAATTTAGCAAATTGTGAATCTAAAAATGCATATAAGTTTTTGGGAAACTAGTTATATTCAAAGCTTGGCAAAGCATAACTTCCTGCATTAAAGAAAAATAGCTTTAAAAGACTAATAGACTCACAAGACCCCCGTCAACATCAAATAGCACTGATAAACTATAGTTTGATTAAGTAGATGTCAATGAATCATAATCATGGAAATTAAATTGCCCTTCAGATATTCATGAACAGAAAAGGCATTTTTAATGCCTTAGTTTCACTTAGTTTTTCTCCACATATAATCTTAATTAAAATTTTTAAAATCCTAAAATATTTTTAATTAGGAATGCCCTTAGTGTAAAATCTTTAGGGCAGCCAGATTATTAGGAGAAATTCTTCTGTTAAATTTTACCCATTTTTATTCCTTAACAATCATGTTTCTCTAAAAAATTTACTATCTGTTCTTTCAGTATTGTAGGAATGTAATAGTTCTTATGCTAAATGCCTTATTATTTGTATAATCCATACGTCAGAATTCATTTTTATTACTTTTGCTTGCCTAACATTAAGTACATTTAATTTTTTATTATTCTAATAACTAAAAGCTGTTGAAATATGCATATTTTACTTTGAACATGTGTCATAATTAGAGCACAGTAGAATAATAAAATTATATTAAAAATGGAAGGTAATGTAAAGAAGGCTGTGTTTTATTTTATTTTATTTTTTATTTCAGAATATTATGGGAGTACAAATATTTTGGTTACCTGGATTGCTTTTGTTTGAGTCAAAGTTATAAGTGTGCCCATCATCCAGATAGTGTACATTGTACCCATTATGTATGATTTCACCCATCTCCTCCTCCCCTCTCCCACCTGCATGATTTCCATTAACTTTTACTTCTATATATACACATGAGTGCTGATCGGTTAGTTCCAATTTAATAATGAGTCCATGTGGTGTTTTTTTTTTTCCATTTTTGTGGTACCTCACTTAGGAGACTGGTGCCCAGTTCTATCCAGATTGTTGCAAAAGGAATGGTTCATTTTTTATGGCTGACTAGTACTCCATGGTGTACTTATACCACATTTTATTAATCCACTCATGAATTGATGGGCCTTTGGGTTGATTCCACATCTTTGCAATTATAAATTGTGTTTCAATAAACATTCTAGTGAAGATGTTGTCTTCTTTATAGAAGGTGAGAAATTTTATTCAGTTCCTTTCTCCCTCTCATTAAATAATTTGTATTCTATTAAGTCAAAAATTTAATCTAAGATATAATATTTATTTGTGGTAGTAATTTTATTTTAAATTTATAGAATTGTTTATAGCTGTAGTATCTAATTTACATTGATCAAGTTTAATTTTTTTATGAACTGATAAATTATACACAGTTTTGGTAGAAAGTACTTAATGGAAAATTTCATTAGCAATCTTAGAAATATGGTTAAAAATTTTATACTAATGAAGTTCACAGATAATTCTATATTGGAAAGTATTTTTCTACTATCATACAAATGATAGTAGAAAAATAAATTTTCAAAAATCTCATATAGATTAGTATTCAAATGTATTTTTTTTTTTAATTTTAATTATTTTTTATTTTGGCATATTATGGGGGTACAGATTTTAAGGTTTCAATAAATGCCCATTTCCCCCCCTCCCCCCAAAAGTCTGAGTCTCCATCATGACCATCCCCCAGATGGTGCACATCTCACTCACTATGTATGTATATACCCGCCCCCCTCCCCCCTCCCACCTCCCCAATACCCTATTACTGTAGCACCTATGTGTCCACTTAGGTGCTACTCAGTTAATACCAGTTTGCTGGAGAATATATCTGGTGCTTGTTTTTCCATTCTTGGGATACTTCACTTAGTAGTATGGGTTCCAGCTCTAACCAGGAAAATATAAGGTGTGCTATATCACCATTGTTTCTTAGATCAAATGTATTTTAAAGTATATAAAAATTATAGCTCACTTATAAGCAACTAGAGTAGGATGCATATTGGTTTTGAGAAGTAAAATATCTGTAATTATTGGCCATTATAAAATTATATGTAAATATAAAATTTGACTAGAATATAAAATAATTTTGTCAATAAAATAAATATCATCGTTTTTATTTTCTTCACTACATTTTAAAAACACAGAATTCATTTTCACTTATTATACTTATTTTCCTCACATATATAAAAATTGCTAAGGAGATGCTGCCAAAGCTTAAGTGTATCAGATTCACTTCAAAGAGATAATAACTTGATTTCCAAGCAAACTAAGTTGATTTCTGTGGAGTTTCTCCATTGTAAAGTTATAGTTTAATGTGTATATTTATCAAGCTATCTGAAGTGTGTTACTTTGAGGCTATGTAAAGATCCTGCTCCCCAACTTTTAGCAAATTATTTAACATGTTCTGATTACTCTTGCTTGAGTTAATTATTACATGGGTATTTACAAAACCAAATACTTCATTCAAAAGTGTCAATATTTATGGGAAATAGAAATGTTTAAGGGGATTCAGGATTGGGGTCAAATGATATATTCACAGAGGTGCATACACAGGTGCATAGCTTCTAAATTATTCAAAGCTTAATGGTGAATACTCGATTAGAAATCTATTTTTAAAAATAAAAACAAATGCTGTAACTTTTAAAAGTGGAATCAAATAAGTTGATCACATTAATTACATAGGGATGAAGCCATAAATATAAAAAAATGGTTAAAGAATCAATTGATAGAGTCATTAGCAATTTACAATGAAGCAGTATGTCTGAGCTTGAGCCTAGTTTTTTCTATCTACAAAATTTGGAATAATAACTACTTCATAGAACTCTAGAGATGTAAATGATGCATAGACTTGTTTTGAAGATTGAGATGCTACATATAAAACATATTTTCTGGCATGTAACAAAGATTTTGAAATGTTAGTTATTTTTACTATATTATATTATCCTATCCATCATATAATTTAGTGTTTTCTTTTTTTTTAATGACTAATAGGAAACAAAGAAATAGGTGGAATAAAATCTAGGATACTTGCAAATACTTCCTTTCTACATATGCAGTTTCAATGGGCACATTTGCTTTCTACAGCATGCTCTGTTTATTACCTTAAGTCCCTTTGTTCATTATTTTAGAATGGTCCACATAAAATCCTTAAAGAATATGATTTTCATTCTTAAAAACTTTTAATTAGAGAGAGTTTGGCAATAACAGTATTATTCTGAACATATGGTAATACATTTTATGATGTCATAAATGCAGAAATCATAAAGAATAAGTTCCTAAAAGGAAGTCAGTATTAGAAAGAAAGATATGTATACCAGAGTAATAATTTTAGAAGTATATGTGGAAAAATTAAATAAAACTACTAAAATGTTTCATTTGTTTGTAAAAGGTGATATTTCCTTCCAAGAGTAGAAAAGTAATTTTGTTAAATTCTTTATATTTGTCTTGGAAAAAACCTGCTTGATAATCAGAAATGGAAATTTGCCTTATGCACTGGAAATATACATGTGCTTACATATGTGAGCATGTGTGTATGATGTGTGTGTGTGTGTGTGTGTGTGTGTGTGTGCGTGTGTGTGTTGGGAGAAAGAGGTGAAACATCTTTATGTAGGACTGTCTTCAAATTTAGACAAGGTTTGTAAATTTGAATCATTCCTCTCTGGAGTACTAGCGCTGGGAGAAGTGTCATTGCATAAACTGTCTCAGCTCTAGTGTTTGCTTTGGTTTATATTTGAGTTAAAATGAAAGTCATGAAAATAGTTTAGGAACTTTAACAATCCCTCATTGACAAATAAAAAGGCTTGCTTTTAAAATGACCCATGCATTGTAATCTTTATACCACTTAGTGCCCAACTACAAAGATTGTTCATCAGGAAAGGATAAAGGGAATGTGGTGATGTTTCTTTGTAAATGATCTAGGTCTTGTTTTATTTGCCTTTTACTTTGAACCATTTCTATATCAAAGTCATGGCCAGTAATGAAAGGGCTTTGGGGGGATTTCTGACTGACAGGTACCATTACTAATAAATTGCCTCAGAATGTAAAAATGTGACCCCTCAGGTGGTTCAACCACATTGTTTGCAAACTGTGACTAAGTATCAAATTCCAGCTTTTTTACTAAGCACTCACCATGGAACAATACAGTTCCACTTCTTAATGCTTCAGCGCTGATTGTGTGAGTCATAATTAGAGATTGAGCTGGGGATGAATGGGGAAGAATGTGCTGTGCAATTGGCTGTAACCAATCTGACCCTGCTTGATCCTCACTCCTTAAAAACCTGTGACCTCCTGTGGCCTCTTGCATGATCCTTGCATGTGGTTAGCACTGCCTCCCTGCCAACCTTTTCATCAGTAGGCTTTCAAATGGTTACTTTGCATTGTAGCATTATCAAGGCATTCATTTTGAGCTGTCATAAATAGCATCTAGGAGTGCAAAGTTGGCCCAGCACAGTAAGAAAAGTCACTATTGGTGTCTTAAGAAAGAAAGAAAGAAATGTGGTATTTTATGGAAATTACGAATTTAAAATAAGTGAATATTTGAATTAGGGAAGAACAATAAGAGAATGGAATAATGGGGAGAGAAATACAAGCTATCTATTTTATAGAATCTATTATAGTAGCATGATTCAAATTCACAATTTTTACTTAGTCCATCAAGATTCAGTTTACAGGTGGTCCATGACCTCTTGTTGAAAGAAAGAAGAAAGAAAACAAACCTGAGTCTAAAATACTGTCTTACTTAATCCATCTGTTTCATGTTGACATGACAAAACAAAATAACACCAGAAAATTTCTCTAAAAATGTAGGGCAAAAACTTAATAATTTTTAATTCAATTTTTACATGTATTTTGAAATTTAGAAAGTATAATAAATTTGAACCCTCTTCATTTTATTATAATTGTCTTGTTATAATAGTAGAATATAAGAATATATATTATATCATCATACCCAAATGTCAGTATTTTAAGAAATGAATGCAATTACATGAGTATTATTTTTTTTAAATGGGTTTAATATAAAAGCCTGCTTTGGCTGATAGTTTGAAAATACTATAATGGAAGTAACAGGACATAGAACCAATAATTCATTATAATTAGAAAGCAAAGTAAATCTAGCATTCTACTATCCCTGAGAGATAAATTATTCCTGGCAATGAAATATTCTATTCTATTCCATTCAAGTTTATGCTTTAATGACTATGCTATTTTATCCCTTAAATGTGGTTATTTATTAAAATATAAATTAATAGTTATAATCATCTTGAAACATTATTTTAAAATTTCAACTAGAATTTTTCCAAGAGAAGATTTTCAATTTTTCTTTTATTTCAGAAATCAAGTATCATGGGATGGTGGGAGGAGGTTGTCTCTTATAGCTCTCTGTTTATGTTTCTGAGATATGGCTAGCTTTTTCTCTCCCTGTATCTCCTAAAGACATACACACAGACAAACAAACACACATGTATATAAACCTTTGTTAATATACTGACCTACTGCAAGATGGTATTTCTTTATCTTAAACTTTCAGATTTGGGGACAATGAAAAGTTACACCCCCTCAAAACAAACTGAAAGAAGTTCTAACTAATAGTTGCTGCTATGTCAGTATAAAGCTAGTCATGTAGGTGCAGATATCCTGGGAAAACAGTCAAATGGCTTTGAGTCCAAGAGTCCAAGTATATAGAAACACAAATACTTTTGAATGCTCTAAAGGCACAGGGTTAAATGCTCCCCCAAGCAATTTGCCATTTCCGTGTTAATTCACTCTGTAGAAACATATAATTAGAATCTCTAATACCTGCATTTTTCTTTTCTTTATGAGAAAAACATGTGGCAGTGCAGAGAGCAATGACTATACTAGAAAAGGAGCCCTTTTTGGGGTGACTTGACATGTCCTGCTGAAAGGCCACAACTACTATATTTCCAACATAAAACAACAAAAAATAAATAACACTTTATTTCTTTATTGGAAACTAACACCTCTCCTTAAAACTAAAATAAGTGCTTTCATGCAACATAAGTAATTTTCTTCTTTACAGGTGTTGAACAAAGTAGCCTGGGGAGTGTGCAATCTAGGTTAAGAATTAAATCCAGCTTGCTTGCCTAACAATGTAATACATAACCATATAGGCATGGGGCTGACATTAAAAGAATGCCTTTTATCTTGAAAATTATAGAAGAAAAGTGCTTCTTGTTAATGAAAAAATTTGTGTACGTTCAGATAGATAGATGAAATATGCATGCATGTTAGTATATAAAAAGTACAAAGATTTAAGAGAATTTGTGCTTTCCCATAATAGAAAATAATTGGAAATGTAATATAAGAAGATAAAATGATTTTACCTTTTTTTTATTCTTGTACAGGAATAAAAAAACTATTTAAAAGTCATGGTTTATTTAAATTTGGCTTAATCGGTGAAAAAATCATCTCTAAAATCAATTATGATATAACTAATGTTACTCCATATGTTATGTATATTAATTATTCTTTCCAAATAGAAAAAATGACATTTGATAAAAAAGTAAATCTTATGTTTGCATTTATTTTAGTAAAATTAATACTCCTGTACATTATATCTCACATTAGAAAAAACTTGGAAACAAGTGAATCACTATTCTCTGATAAATGATATTTGTACATGATTTTTATAGTTCCTATCTAAATTAATTTGCTTCAAGGATATCTGTTTCCACAAATCATTTCCCATAGTTTTGTTTTTCTCACCTAACATATTTGGTCAGAGAAAGTCAGTGATTGAGAAAACACATTTGCTTTTATCTTTGGATTTGCGAACTACTATATCAAACACAAATAAGTTAGGGTTTTTTCATTGAATTCAATTTTTTCTTTGAATTCAAAAGAAATTTACTCAATAGGGGTTTTCCATTCATGGATTATTAAATATGTTTCAGGGAAGAGAGTAATGTTCAACTATGAATCCCAAGTAAATATTAAATAAAATGTAATGTCAAAGTTTCTCCTCAAGTTTTCATCTAAAAACATTTGGGAAGGGAGGGGCAAGATGGTGGATGAGAAAAACTACCAGCCAGAGTATGTATCTCTGCAAGAAAGATAGATGGAAAGAGAGTGGAAAAAAAAATAAACAGGCAGATAAATATAGATCAGATGTGGGTCAGAAGAAAGGGTGCCTAAAATTACAGAAGACCCCACAGGAAGAAGGTGTGGAGGAGAACTGGAAGGAGAAAGGCCCTTGAGAGGCTTGGAGACCAAGTTAAATTTCCCCTCCCTTATATCCTGGACTGCTGGTGGGCTCTTGAGTGGTTGAAGTGACCTGCTAACACCAGCTAAGAGACAGCTGCTGCCAATGAGTAGTGAACCTCCTGCGGACAGGGTACCAGGCTCCAAGCTCCCCCAGGGCACCTCCAGCCCCAGACCAGAGCTGATCAACAGGCACCATATTGCTTCATTCTTCCTTTCTCCTCCCGTACCTACTCTTGGCTGCCAAGAGAGGCATTTTAGCCACCACCCAGAGGCACCTGCAGAGAATGGAACCTATCCTTTTGGGTACCTACAGTGGACTAAAGGGTACTCAGACTGTGAGCTCCGTACCCATCAGCCTTGCCAGATGCTGCTTGCTGGTGACTCTAGGAGAGCAAAGCAAATCCTGAGGTAGAGAGACATTAATCCAGCTTGGGCACCCTGTGGGTGACTTGAGACCAGCACCCCTCTCCCTGGCAGGGTCAGGGATTGATCTCCAGGGCCCAAGGGACAGGCCTACAGACCAGATCCTGTACACCCAGGTCTCAATAGTGCTGCCCAGGAGCACAGACAGGATATTTGTGAATAAGCCTAGGGATAACCCTCCTCCCACAGGAGCACTATGCTCCCAGCTCAGGCTATGATCCTGGGCAGGTAACCTCTTGGCCTGTATCACAGCCAGGGGAGATCTGCTGGCTTGAGGTCCTGCCTGCCAGCAGAGGCCAGAGAGAAACTGTGGAATAGGGGAGGGTGGAAAGGAGCAAGGCCTGCTCCACACTGCAGGTCTCAGTCAGTCCCACTCCCACACACAGAATTTTGGCTGAGTCGGGCTATTTCAACCACTCCCTGGAAGCTTTGCCTAGAAGCAGAGAACAGAACTTTGACCCCTGCTGACAGTATTTGTGGAGCTTGAGGGCAAGCTCACACAACCCAGCTCTGCCCAGACTCACTCTGCCACCTGCCCCCACTGCGGTGGAGAATAAGAACACACTTGGAAGTCCCAAGGCCTCACCCACCACCTGAAGCATAGGGTGCCTCTCCAGAGGACCAAGAGCTGGTTACAGGACCCAAAAACAACACTGCAGCTTACTCCTCCCAGCAAGTGCCACCTACTGACAAGGAGGTTATTCTGCACACCCTTTTACTGCATCTACTGACTCATCATACAGGGTGTGGGCAAATATCACCCACAAACATCATCTACTGACTCAGAGACTAAACAGGGTGTGTCATTACCCACAGAAATATAAAGGTAAAAAGCAACTGCTGATCCAGATGAGAAGGAATCAGCAAAAGAACTCTGGAAATGTGAAGAATCAAACAGAAAGCACAACCCCAAAGGGGAACAGCAGCTCTCTAGCAATGGACTTTAATCAAATTCAGAACACAAAAATGACTGAAGAATAATTTTTAACATGAATTGTAAGAAAACTCAATGATATGTAAGACAAAATGGATAACCAGCATAAAGAAACCACAATAAAAACCCAGGACTTTGAAGAAAAATTCACTAAAGAAATTGAAATATTTAAAAAAAATAAAACAGAACTTCTGGAAATGAAGAGTTTATTCAAGGAATTAGAAAACACGGTGGAAAGCCTCAACAACAAGATAGATCAAACAGAAGGAGGAACCTCAGGCACTAAAGATAACACCTTTCAATTAAATAAGTCAATCACAGAGATAGAACAGAGAAATAAGAGAAAAGAGCAAAGCTTACAAGAAATGTAGGATTATGTGAAGAGGCCTAAGATAAGAATCATAGCCATCCCTGAGGATGAAGAAGGAAATATACAAGGGTTGTTTGAGCATACAATAGAGGAAAATTTCCCAGGCCTTGCTCAAACTCTAGATATCCAGGTACAAGAAGCTCAAAGCACTCCTGGGAGATTCATTTCAAATAGGAAGACACCATGACACACAGTCATCAGACTGACCAAAATAACCACCAAAGAGGCACTCCTACAGGCTGTACGGTGAAAGAAGCAGGTAATCTACAAAGGAAAACCCATCATAATAATGACAGACTTCTCAACTGAGACCTTACAAACAAGAAAATATTGGAGCCCCATTCTCACTATTCTCAAACAGAATAATGCCTAGCCTAGAATCTTGATATGATCTTATGTCTATAAGACCCCAAAGATTCTACCATGAGACTACTGGAATTGATAAACAAATTCAACAAAGTCCCATATTACAAATACTACATTTTCTTCAGCCAATCATCCATCAATGGACATTTAGGTTAATTTTCTCTTGTTGCTATTGTGAATAGTTTTGCAATAAATATACAAGTGAAGGTATATTTTGGATGTAATGATTTTTTTTCCCTTTGGGTAGATACCAAGTATTGTGAGTGTTAGATCAAATGGTGGATATATTTTTAGTTCTTTGAGAACTATCCATGCTATTTTCCATAGAGATGGTATTTATCTATATTCCCATCAATAGTATATAAGCATTTCCTTTTTTTTTTTTTTTTTTGCATCCATTCCAACATGAATTGTGTTTTTGACTTTTCAGTGATACTATTCTGGCTGGTGTTAAAGATCACATCTCATTCTGGTTTTAATTTACATTTCACTGACAGTGATGTAGAGCATTTTTGTTTTCATATATTGGTCATCTATATGTCTTCTTTTGAAAAATATCTCTTCATGTCCTTTGCCCATTTTTTAATGGAATTATTTGTTTATTTTCTTGTTTGAGTTATTTCTAAAGATATCTTTGTTGGATGCATACTTTGTGAACATTTTCTCCCATACCATAAGTTATCTATTTAGTTTGTTTGATTATTTTTTCATCATGCAAAAGGTTTTTAGTTTAACCAAGTCCAATTTGTTTACTTTTGTTTTTGTTGCATTTGCTTTTGAGGTCTTAGTCATAAATTCTTTCCCTAAGTCAATGTCTAGGAGAGTTTTCTGTAGGTTTTTGTTTAATTTTGTCTAGTTCCAGATCTTACATTTAAGTCTTAAATCCATCTTGAATTAATGTTTGTATATGAAGAGAGATATGGGTCCAGTCTCATTGTTCTGCATGTAATTATCCAATTTTCCCAGCACCATTTATTGAACAGGGTGTACTTCCTCAGTATATGTTTTTGTCACTTTCTCAAAGATCAGTTGATTGTATGCATAGGCTTTTTTTTCTGGGTTGTGTATGCTGTTTCATTGATCTATATGTTTATTTTTATAACAAAACCATGCTGTTTTTGTTACTATAGCCTTATAGTATAATTTTGATTCAGGTAATGTGATGCCTTCAGTTTTGTTCCTTTTGCTTCAGATTGCTTTATCTATTCAGGCTCTTTTAGGTTCCATATGAATTTTAAGATTGCTGTTTCTAATTCTATTAAAAATGACATTAATAATTTGACGGGAATTGCACTGAATCTGTAGATTGCTTTGGGCAATTATCATCATTTCAAAGATATTGATTCTTCCAATCAATTAGCATGTTTTACTGAGTTGTGTAGTTCAACATCTAGGCTGGGAGGTGACAGTTGGGTAACAGCTGGCAGCAGTAGAAGCAGATTTGTATATTCTTTATTTTGTTTGCCAGTAGAATTTTTCCTTTGCTTCAAGCAGTGAGCTGGTCTATGGAATGTGTAGTAGCCTGAACTTCTTGCTTAGCCCCTAAGAGGGGAGCAAAGCTGGGCAGAGCTGAACTTCTAGATCTTCCCTTGGATACTCCAATGGCAGATACATGCACCAGCTCTGGTGTGGGGGACAGGGGTAGTTCCTGATGAGATTCACTGAGGTTTCTATAGAGCAGAAACCCCAGCTCCAAGGCCAGGACAGGCAGGAATGTAATCTGCTTCCCTATCATTCCCTTGTCATGGTACTCAGGACTCTCAGATCTGAGAGGCACTGCTGTCTATCTCCAGGCAGCAATATAGCCAAGTACCATGAAAGACACCTGCCCTGAGTCTCACCATTGAATAGTCTTTGGTGTGGAAGCCCTTCCTCCTGAGCCAAACACACAGGAACCCTGCTTCTCCATGTAGAGAGTCTTAGGGCTGCACATTTAATGCAAGTTCAGGCCTAGTGAGCACACTATCATTGGGCCATAGCCACCTAAAATCTCTGGAATGGCTGTCTTTCAGTGCACTTGCACCAAATTCTCACAGAAGTGGGCGTGACTATGACTACAGCACTGGAGGTAGGGGGAGGACAATTCCCTTCTCCACATCTGTTCTGAGCACTGAGACCACCTGCCACTGGAATGGGACTACCCTACCCCCTTGCTACATTGGGCAGAGTGCCTGAATCATCCTCTTCCCACAAGCAGTGAGCTCTCAAGCACAGGAAAAGCACATGTGCGAGAGTTCTCATTGTCCCAAGGGGTGCTCCTTTGGTGTACTGCACTCGCCCTTCCCTTAGAAGCAATACTCCCTGATGCTCACTCCCCTGACTGACCAAGAGAATAGTCTGGGGAACTTGGCAATGTCACACACAGACCAGACCCAGCTCACAAAGCCATCATGCCTCAGATCTTACCACTTCAGGGAAATTCTGGCTTCAGCAAATCTTCTTTTCTGGCCTCGTGAGGGGAGAGAGCCCAGTTCCAGTGCCTACTTCTAGAGTGCTTCACACTCACCATTCAATTCTGATTGTGGGAGTCCTTCCCCTCCTCTAGATCAGGTGCTTGAATCTCTGGCCCAAGACTCAAATGCCCATGGTGATTGCTACTGGTAGGTGGCAGTGGCAATCAAACAATGACCAAACAATGACCAGCTTGGTATGAGCCCAGATTGAGAATGGTGTTCACTTCTTGGTTCCATGTCTGGGAAAATATCTGAAGTTTTTTTTCTACTGCCTGTCCTTCTCATAGTCTCCTGACATCTCCCCAAGTTAGCTCCCGAGCTTGGGGAAAAAAGGGTGTTCTCACCATGGCCTGGGTGGAAAAGTTCTCTGCTGGAAAGGTGAATGACAGGAGCAGACTCTCTACCCTTCTCACATACACTAAGGTTCCACTCACTTTTCTCAGCTGAATTCCACCACACGTCCTGCTTGCCCACCTTCTCTTCTCCAAGGTCTGAAGTATTTTTCTCTTTTTCAGTGAATTCCTATATTTCTTCTTGAATAAAACTCACTATGTTAATCTCTATACTAGTTTACTGTTTCCAAGTGGATGAGTCTAGCTAATAAAGCCCCTAATCTACCATTTTGGGAAAAGAAAATTAGCATATTGATTTGTCAAGATAGCAATAAATATTGATATTTCAAAGTATATTGATTTGCATATGTCCAACCATCCTTGCATTCCTGTGATGAATTTCACTTGATCATGGTGATTAAACATTTCAATGTGTTATTGAATTCAGTATGTTAGCATTTTGTTGAAGATTTTTGGTTATATATTCATCAGGGATATTGGCCTGTAGTTTTCTTTTTCTGTTGTGACTTTGTCTGGTTTCAGTATCAGGGTAATGCTGGCCTCATAGGATATATTCCCTCCTCTTCAGTTTTTTGGAACAGTTTCAATAGAATTTGTATTTCTTGTTTCTTAAATGGTTGATAGAATCCAGCACTCCCAAGCAGAAAGAGTCTCTCTCTACTCTTGGCTTCCTAGAGTTGGGGGAGGGGTCATGTGGGCAGTCCCTTTGCTGCCACAGCTGGAAATGCATTGAGTTGCACCTGAAGCTCATGGTCTCCCAGACCAGCACAATACTGGGGCTTGCTCAAGGCCCAGTTGCTACTCTCTGACTGCCACTAATGTTTATTCAAGGTTCATCCCACCAGGACAATAGATTTCTGTCTGGCCCAAGGTGAGTCTAGAAGTGACATTCAGCAGCAACAGCCTACAATTGGGGGCTATGGGATTCCACCCAGTACCCTGTTTTACTGTAGCTGAGCTGGTGTACTATTGCAAGACAAAGTCTCTTATATTATTCCCTCTCCTTCATCCAAAGGAAAGGAATCTTTCTCCACATTGCACTGTTGGAAATTGAGGGAGGGGTGGTACAGGCACTCTCATGGCTGCTGCAACTGGTGTCATGCTGGGTCACACCTTGAGCCTGTAGCCTCTGAGACCAGTGTAGTGCCAGGGCTAACTCAAGGACCACAGTCAGCATGGTCTGGCTTTCACTGAAATTGATTCAAGGCCTGAGAGCATTTTAGTCAACCAGTAGTGAAACAGGCCAGAACTCACGTTCCGCCTGCTATGGCTATGAATGCCTCTCTGGCCCATGACTGTCCTAAATGTTCCTTCTGTGGGCTCTGGAAGAATTCTCCCCAGTACTGTGTTCCACAGTGATGGGGCAGCAGTAAGCTCCAGTGAAAAGTCCCACCCTCTCTTCACTCTTCCTCCCCTGGACACACAGATTCTTCCTCTGGGTTGTACTGCATGGGGTTGGGTGAGGGTAAAATAGGCAATGTGAGACTATCCTTCTTATACTCTTCAAAGCATTTTTTTCCTATTGTTGTGTTAAAACCAGGTACTATGTTTTCCCACCTGATTTTTCAGTTCTTATGAAGGTGCTTTCTTGCATGCATAGTTGGTCAATTTGATGTTTCTACTAGGGAGATGATTGCTGGAAGGTTCTATTTGGACATCTTGCTCCATCTTCTCAATATAACTGTGATTTTTAAAGCCTTTGGTGAGGGAATGATAAAGGAGAGTGATATGTTTAAAATGTTTAATACCTCTGAATGAAGATATATGCTTTTCTAAGACAAGAATGGTCATGAATGTTATAAGTATATAAATCAGGGGGAAAAGTTAAGAAAACGGCATAGGACATTTATATTAAATGAAAGAACAAAATGATCCTTGTACAAGTGCTGGGAAATTGCATGCACATAATCAATGGTAGCTACTGTTACTTTCCATAATGATATGTGGAATGTAAGTTCATTTTGTTGTCTTAAAAGACCTATTGGATAGAAAAGTGAAGAAGTAGATAGATGATACATGTTTGGAAGTTGAGAGGCAGGAGCTGAAAATGAAATACTAATCAAAATGTCTTTTGGTTGTTTGATCAGTTTGTTGATTTTAAGTCTTCAAAATCAGACTGCCCTGGTCATTAGAAAAAGTATATTGAAAAAGACATAAATCATCCAGCACAATGCCTGGCATACAGGTATAAAGGAGAAGTCATGTTTTTGTTTACAATGTGCCATGCCTAGTTTTATAACCTTTGCATAATTTATCTCATTTAATTATCACAAAACTATGTGTCCTAGGCACCACTCTTCCCAAAATGCTTATTATTGTAATATGTCAACTTACATATAAGTAAACTAGGGTCCATAGGGATAAACAAAACTTTTCAAAATTTTTCACCTAGAAAATTTTGTGTAACTTCTCTCCACAGTCCCACATGAAGTATTAGAAGGTAACTGTGTATGTGTGTGTGTATATATATATACATATATATATATACACACATACATACATACATATACATACAATGAAAAGGGGAAAGAAAGATGCATGCATAGTACTGCAGCAAAGTTTACAGAGATATTTTCAGAGAAATCCTTGGCATTTCAAAGTAAAATTCTCAATAAATGTTTATTGAGCAGTTGACTGATACTTTTCACTTACCATTGTCTATAAATCACAGCTGTAATAAGAACTAGACAAAGTAACAAACACAGTAGATTATTAGTATTTAATATTATAAGCATATAGAATAACCTTAGCTTTGGAAACTTTTGTATTTCTGCCTTGGTGTTCTTGCATACCCTTAAAAACTTCCATTATAAACTTAAAAATGTAAATCTTCAAGATTTTGAAAATATTACCTCGTAACTATCACATTTTTAACTTACTTTGCAAAAGAATTTATGTATCATGTTGTCATTTATATAACTGATTGGTACAGAGCAAAAAGTCATACACTTTTGTTACCTTATGTTGGACAATGGTCCAAGGTCATCATTAAAATTATGTGTAACATATAGTAATTGTTTATTATCTACTAATAACCCTGCTAAGAATTTATCCTTATTGTAAACCTGGTGAGGTAAATATTCCCTTGCTAAAGAAACTCATGATTAGAGAATGGGTCACAGATAAGTTCTCTGAGACAAGAAAGTAAAATAAAGATTATACAGATAGAAAAGAAAAAAGAAGACATTATTTTTCTTATCATTTCTTCATACATGTCAAAACTCTTAACCTTAAATTATTTCCCAGCTACATATATTACCACCTTTGGAAGTTAGTTCAATAAGTCAGCTGGCCATAAATTTTTTTACTTTTTTTTTTTTTTTGCCTAAAAAAATATATTTTATTTCACATTTAAAGATAATAGCTCTGAGTATGGAATTATAAGTTGTAATTCCAGCTCTTTACTTGTAACATATTGAAGATACAATGCCCTCTGGCTTTCATTGTTGCTGTTGAGACACCAGTGTATTGTTATTCTATTTAAAAAGATATTTCTTTTCTGGCCACTTGTAAAATATCCTCTTTGTCCCTGAGGTTTTATTTCCTTTTTACATTATTACATTACTATAATTACCATGATAGTATTATTTTATAATACATTACTATGATATATCTTGCTCAGAATTTGTTTTCATTTATCCTGTTGGTGATTTCTAGATATTTTTCCAGGATAAAAAGTTGGATATCTTTCATTTATTCTGTAAAAATGAAATTCATAATTTCATAATTCATAATTGCATATCAAAATTTATCATTATATTTAGTTTTATTTTAATATATTGCCTTTCACCTATTCCTCCCAGTCTTTTTGTTCTGGACCTTTATTAGGTTTATTCCAGCCTTCCTTAATTCACCTTCTGTGTCTCATAACCAATATTTGATATTTTTAACTATTTTTCATTGTAGATTATCTCATGAATATTTTCTTTTGTATCTTCCAGTTCTTGATTCTGCTTCAATGCACTGAACTTTTTTCTTCAGTTACATTTTTTATTTCTAAAACTTCCATTATATTCCTTTTAACTCTATATACATTTTATATTTTTGTTCCTCCCTCACATTTTTAAGGTTTTTAAACTTCTTGAAATATATAAAACATGTTTATTTAAATTATTTCATTAGACATTTAATATATGATGCCTCTGAAAGTATGTTTCTGCTAGCTCTTACTCATGGTACATTTTTTTTCTATGAGTTTCTTGATTTTTATCTATGCATAAGAATTTTGAATTGCCGTTAAGATTTTGTAGTGTAGATTTTGTGTTTATATCTGTTAGTTGACTGGTGGACTCCTACAAAGTAAGTCGTGTAAAGTTGAGAATTATATCTACATGAAGACCATATTATGGTTGTAAATTCTCAAAGGATAATTTTTCCTCCCTCATACCACACTGGTGACATAAAAAAAAAGTTTATTTACTGTCTCTCTGCTGTGGTTTTATTGCAGGTGTAATCTTTTGGGAACCCAGCTTTATAGAGCAATCTCCTGTCATATCCTTTACTGTAAGCATACCCAAGCCTTTATCTTGTCTTCTGCACCCTGAACAGCCATCAAAATTGAAATTCATAATAAAATTCTCTGGGTTTGGTGCATCAACAAAGGGTAAAAACTGTCTTTTGAGCACACCTAATTTCTAGGGTTTCACTTTTACTGTTTTAGCCTCTAAGGATAGTTTAATTTATTTCCACCTCAGAAAGGCATTTAAAACGACGTTTGTGGCTGGGCACAGTGACTCACACCTATAGTCCTAGCTATTTGGGAGCTTGAGGCCGGGATTACTTAAGCCCAGGAGATGGAAGCTGCAGTGAGCTATGATTGCACCACTGCAGTCTAGTCTGGGTGACAGACGCTCTCTCTAAAAAAAAAAAAAGAAAAGAAAAAAGATATCTGCCATATTTTATATATTTTATATATCTTTCATTAGTTTTTATTACAAGGTCCATTTTCAATTTTGTCTACTAATTGCTGACAATGAAAATTTTATTTGTATTATTTTCAAAACTCTAATTACATATGCTTTCTTATGTTCTTATATATAAACATTGGCTTTTTTAATATGTTAAAGCTGTAGGTTTTAGCTTTTTAAAAATTTGTTTCAATCAGCCATCAACTATGACTCTTATGCTACTATTGGACCGTATATTAGACCTGATGCAAAAGGCAGATGAATGTTCAATTGTATATATTTATGAAATAATCTTCCAGTGTTCTAAACTGGGCTCCTATGAATTATCCCTTGGATAAACCATGCCAGTTTTACCTTAACTATTTCTTTTAAAGATTAGCAAACAGTGCATAGAATGCCATTACCCATTGATTGGTTCTATATAAAAATCTTCCTAAGATGACAGTCTACAAACTTCTGGTTTTCTAAATCACATAGTGCACTTTGGGGTAAGGTTTGTTTATAAATTAATGATCTCTCAGCACATAGTAGTTAAAAATTCTTTAAACTGCAAGTAACAAAATATCTGACAAACAATGGTTACATAATATAATGTCATTTACTATTCATTTTAAAAGATATAAAAAAGTAGATTGTTTCATGGATGACACAGAAATTAAACACTACAAGCATATATATTTTATTTCTAACCCTTAGTATGCTATTTGTCCTAATCCTTCTTGTATCTTGTGACAAATGGTTTTTATGGCTCTAGGAATCACATTTGCAAGGCAGAACACAAATGGAAGGAGCTATTTTCTTATAAGTATTTTTTCTTAGTAAATTATTTTTTTGAATAAGACCCCAGTAAAATTCTTCTTAGGTTACTTTGTCCAAAACTGGGCCACATGACTATTTCTAACTTCAAGAGAAACGAGAGAAATGAGCTTTTCTGGGAACTGACTAGGGAGAAGAAACTTAGGAATGGATTATGGGAAGCAAAATAATGGTGTGTACAATAGTTCCATCATTGTGTATTCAACACCCATACTCATTTTACATGGAAGATACTCACCTCTTCATCAAAGAAGACCACCCTAAAAGCTCATCCACTTATCATATATGGGTCCCTTTCTAAGATATCTAAATAGTACGCCTTACTCTATAATAGTTAAGTGTGACAACCCATAATCTACAGATTCAGAATTAAAATAGAAGACATTTTTCTTTAACATTCGTATACAATAATATTATGGAAAAGAAACACTATGATTTGTCATTTTAAAAATGAATGATCATAGATGCATGAGTTTATTTCTATGCTTTCTAATCTATTCCATTGGTTGATGTGTGTACTTTTTATTCTAGAACCATGTTGCTTTAATTACTATTACCTTGTAGTATAGTTTGAAATCAAATATTGAAATGCCTCCAGTTTTATTGTTTTTGCTCACAATTGTCTTGGTCATTCAAGGTTTCTGTGGTTCCACAAATTTGTAGTCAACTCATTTTCAACAGAGATACCAAGAACATATTATACAATAGAAAAAAGACAGTCTCATCAATAAATGGTATTGGGCTAACTGGATATCCATATGCAAAATGAAATTGTGCTCTTATGTCATACCATCTATAAAAATGAACTCAAATTTGATTAAAAACTTATATGTAAAACATGAAACTGTAAAACTTCTGGAAGAAAACATAGGGGGAAAACTATACAACATTGACCTGGGAAATGAGTTTTTAGATTTGACTCCAAAAGCATGGGCTACAAAAGCAAAAATAGATAAATGGGATTACATTATAATGAAAAGCTTCTGTACAAGAAAGGAAATAATTAAGAAAATGAAGATACAACCTAAAAATTGGTAGAAAATATTTGCAAGTGAGACATCTGATAAAGAATTAATATCCAAAATATATAAGGAACTGAAACAACTATATAGAAAGAAAACAAAAAATCTGATTAATAAATGCACAAAGGACTTGAATAGACATTTCTCAAAAGAAGACATACAAATGACTAGCAGATACATTAAAAATGCTTCACATACATAATCATGAGGCAGATTAAAACCACAAGGAGATATCACCTCACACTAGTTAGAATGGCTATTACCAAAAAAGATGAAAGATAAAAAGTGAGTTGACAAGGATGTGGAGAAAAGGGAACCCTTGTATGCTCTTGGTGGGAATGTAAATTAGTACGTCAATTTTGGAAAGTTGTATGGAGGTTGCTTAAAAAACTAAAAATACTCTAGTTGGGGGGGGGAAGGCAACACATATAACCTAAACATTTGTACCTTCATTATATGCTGGTAAAAAAAGAAAAAGAAAAAAACCATAATGCAACCAGAAAAAAAAATTGAAAACGAAATTACCATATGATCCAGCAATGCCACTTCTGAGTTTTTCCCCAAAAGACTTGAAATCAGTATGTATAAGAGATGTTTGCACATTCATGTTCATTGCAGCACTATTTACAATAATCAAGTTATGGAATCAACCTAAGCGTCCGTCAACAGAAGATTGGATAAAGAAAATTGGTATTTTTACATGATGGAATACTATTCAGACTTAAGAAAGGAAGAAATCTTGTCACTTGTGACAACATGGATGGAAATGGAGAACATTATGCTAACATAAAATGAGCCAAACGCAGAAAGACATATACAATGTATTCTCACTGACATGTGGAATCTAAAATAATTGAACTCATAGAAGTAGAGAGTAGAATGGTGGTTATCAGTGGCAGGGGTGTGGAGGTAGAGGGAATAGGGGAGATAATAATCAAAAGATATAAAGCTTCAGTTAGATCAGAGGAATATGTTTTTTGTCTGAGATCTATTGCACATGATGGTGAATATAGCTAATAATTGAATACTGTACATCTCAATATTGCTAAAAGAGTAAGTCTTAAATATTCTAATCACAAAACACCCAATATTTGAGGTAATAGGTTAATTTAGCTTGATTGAATCATTTACATTGTATTAAAAATCATAACATTTCTTCATACCCCATAAATATATGAAATAATAATTTGTCAATATATAATTCAAAAAAATTTTAAAGTGAATGATTACAAACACACAATAATTGCAGTTGAAAGCACATATCTTATCCTGCTGGATAGTAAGAGCAGGAAATCCTGTCCTGGGAATGAAGTAAGTTTCCTGATTAGCCAATCTTTCTGTCCCTACTGCTGACCCAAAGTCTTTACTTCTGTTACTCAGAGGTGCTTTCCTCTGCATTTCCCTTCCCATCTACATCTGTCTGTGTTATTAAAGTGAATGCTGCTTCTGGAAAATCCCCTGTCTTAACATCCCTCTTCCCACTGATGCAAGCTTAGAGGCCCAGTGATTTCCTCAGATGTTTTCTAGTCAGATTTAGTATTTTGTTGCTGGTTTATTTCCCTCAGATTTTAGTAGGTTTGAGTCTATTTGCTTTTAATCAATGTTGGTCTTTTGTATCTATGGCCAAAATAAATTGCTTGGACATAATCTTTAAGCTAGACATGACCTACCACTGTGTCTTTGCTAGAAGTTTTGTCCTCCTGATGAAAGATGTTGAGAAATGTCTAAGGCACAAATTGTATCTCCTAATCAGGCTGGTGTTTTCCTGTTGCCATTTATACTAGTTTCAACTTGGCAAACTCTCCCATGCTCCACATTATGAAGATAGACTTTCAGTTACCCTGGATTGCAAGCCTCAGGCAGAGAATGCCTGTCTTAATAAATCCATATTTACTTTCTTCTTTGCTTTCAAACTGGCCACTTCTGGTCTAACTTCATTATTCTCTTTTAACTATTCCTCCCCCAAGAAAGTAAGTAAACACAGGCCACCATTCTGATTTTTAACTCCTCGTGCACCAGCAGTTCAGCCCTTATTAGCACATTGTCTACATCCCAAAATAATTCAAGCAACAGTTTGACAAAATGTTTCATCAAATCTTAACAATGTCTGTAAAAGGCAAGAACAGTTGGCTTCTTTTTCATTTACATTCTACTATCAAGCATTACTACATGTAGAGATACTTGTAACAATCCAAATCTGTTGCTGTGTTCAGAATATGTACTGTAACTTACTGAGGGCTTGGGGATTTTATTAATAATTTTATGACTGCACTAGACTGTCAAGTTAAGTGTGACTTTAGTTACCAAATACTGAGTCAAGTAGCACAGTAGTACTTCAAGGAGAAATCAGACAGAAAATAACAGAAAAGTTAGTGTTCTCACGAATGATATTTATGATCAGAAGAACTATTTTTTATTTCTCATAATAAAGGAGTTCATAATCTAAACATCATTGAAATTGACCCAACAATGGTTCCCAGCTGTTATAATGATAATAATTCTTGAATACCACCAGCTTTTTTTTTTTTTACTGAGCCCAATATATTAAAAATATCAATAAAAACCTCAAAAAACAAACTTGTATTGCCAGATGTGCAGGAGGGTTCTTACCACAATGGCGTCCGGATTGGAAAGAATTTTACATTTACAAGTCTCAATGGAACATTCAAGACAACCAGTGGTTACACTTGGTTTATGAATATAGTGTCTCAAAAACACAATCATCAATTTTATAATATATTTATTTTTTACATCAAGAGGATATTTATGGCTGTTACTTTGGAAAAAAATAATCACAACCAACTAAATGTAATGTCAACATGTAGAAATAAGATTGACAAAACGGTTAAGAATTACTTATATCTTCCTTTAATCCCAGCTTGCATAAGTGATGTCCAGTTATGTTAATTTTTGAGTGCCCTTGAATATAGTTTAAATATCTTAATATTTTACAGGGTATAATTTTTTCTCTCTCTCATTTTTGGTTTTAAAAAAGTTTTAGATGCTTACAATGATATCTCTTCTGTTTAAAGCATAAACATTCGTTTATACTGATCCTGTATAAGTTTATAAACATTTTTTAAGAAAATTGTCATTGGCATAATTGTAATAGGAAAATGGGTGAAATATATTTTCATTCAAGTACACATAATGTCTTTCCCTACCATGATGAATAAAATTTCTAAGTATAATTATTTAGTTAAAAAATGAATCCCATGTTATAACATAGAGTATACAATAAGAAGAGTATCTCCAATCTGCATTCAGCATGTATGTTTAGAATCATATAGTTTTATTAAATTTGACATATTAATGTTGCCAAGACTTCAGAGATTTGTGAATTGTTTTCCTACCAGTTTGTGCTAGACTACTCAGAAGCCAGGTGTGTACTGTTGAGTTATACAATTACATACTTGAAAATCAAAAGGGGGAAATGAAACTGTAAAAGCTACATAGACAGGAAAGCCAAATGCACTCTTAGGGCACATCATTACATACTTCAGACTCACAAAATAGGCCTCCTTCCTGTAAACAGTGGATAGAGAAATCAGAGAGTATATCACATTGGCACTTGGGGAGAGGTACAGAGAGATTAGATTCACTCTAGCAATTTTCTACAAGAGTGGAGCAACTGCAATATACCTAGAAGGTCAAAGCCAAAATAAGCTTTGACTCTATTTTATCTAATCAGGAAAACTCCTGCATGTTTTTGTTCTTCATGAATTTTTTGTGTCTGACAGGGAAAGAAAGTTTGTTGCAGAGAATACCACCAATCTTTCAAATCTTTATAACCTAAGACATAGAAATGGGGCCCTTATTTTTATTTTCTCTTCATAAGGTCTCCTTTTTCTAACTTTCTCCTTGAATTTGTTCCTTTGTAATTATCAAGGGCAATTTTGACATTGATAACCTAGATTGCTATGTATTATCATAACAGTAAGGCAGTGTTCCAATTAGCTTTCACACTTTTATATTCTTAATCATACTAATGAAGCTTTGCTTCTAGATAACCCTTGGGAACCACTAAGGAAATCAGGAAGTTTTCCTAGGATCATACGACATTTCAGGGGAAATGCTCCTAAGTCTGTTATCAGAAACTGAAAGTTCCTCGAATACTCTATCTTCTCTCATATCCTACAACCTATCAGAAACTTATTTATGTTTCTATTATTTATATTTCTCTTCCTAGGGCTAAGTATAACTTTAGACCTATAGAAAACATTTAATAAATGAAAGTGTAGTATAAATCAATTTTCCTTTGTATTCCACATTATTACATAAAGTTGAATAAAAAATTACTATAAATTCTGGTAATATGATAGTAACAGCCTGGTTGTCTAGAAATACAGAAAGTGTATAAAATCAAGATGTTAGAAATTAAGCAACAAATTTCTAGAATCCATTCAATAATGGTTTTAAGTGCAATGAACAGAATAGTTATCTAATCTCTGGGCTAAAAAAAGGGGAAAGAAAACAATATGTATTCAGGAGGAATTATCCTGTAATTCTTTTAGTCTTTAAAAAGTATACAATTTCCACCCTTTTAAGAAGAGAAGTTTAGAAGCAATGAGGTTATGGTTACTTAACTACCAACTTCCCCCAAAACGTCTAAATCCTAGACAGCTTAAGAACCAGGTAAATGTTTTGCAAAAGCTTTTTAAGCTCAGGTTTCTTATGTGAGCTAAGAACTCGCCTGTCAACTAAGAGATTTTTCCAGAGACACTGAAGTTCAAATGTTTTGAGATCCGGAAAAGTCTGTTCATTGTGTTTTGTTTTGTTTTGTTTTGTTTTGTTTAGAGTACAGGTATTGCTCCGCCATAAACATCCTTTGTTTTTAAGATGATATTTTAACATAGAAAATGAATTGAGTTCTATCTTATATCTGTACTTAGCATGATTCATTTAAGTAGATTATTTCCATTGTGTGCAGGTGGTAAACTTATCTCACATGGTTTTTATATAACAGCCGGAATAGCAAGCCCTTAAGAGCAACATCTAATGGTATCATTAAAATGATTGTAAACATGCCTGTTGTGGCAGATGTGAGCTTTCTTTCTGTTGATATACATTCAAATTGTTTGGTAAGATCAAACAAATGTAGAGTTTTAATAGGTCAAACATGTCTACATTCTAACAGGTTTTGTTTTTAAAAAGATCTGTTTCTTTAGAAGTCAGGATGGCTATAAAAGATCCAAACTACAGAGCAGATTCAAAGTCAAAACCTATTTTCTCTGATTACAGCAAAATTATCTGTATGTGTATTATTTAGCCAATGTTTCTAATGAAAAGAGATCAAGCAGGGAATAATATTGCAAGTATTAATAAGATGTTGGTGAATGCATGTGTGTCTATTAATTAACCATAATTACTGCTAGGTTTTACTGAAAACAAAATTAAAAATTGTGGGTCATTAAATTTTATCTATCCTTCTCCTAACCTTTTCACCTCTCCATCACCATCCCTGTCCCCTAATTTAATAGTTTCCTTAAAATGGTGTCACACAATGTGTTTTAATTTTCAGACCATTTAAAAATAATTCTAGGAAAGCCAGTTAAATTTGAAGTTCTCAAGCAAAACTTGGCTTTATTATTTTCCTGTGGCAAAATAAGTAGATTTCTCTGGCAGGGTTCTACTAATATGTATTTTTAATACAGAAGAAAATTTTAATTATGTACATTGTATGGAAGTAGAAAATGCAAATAGAGTATGTTTTCAATTAAATCTAATATCCTTCTTATACTGCATGGATATCTAGTGTTTTATTAAAAGTATCTCATTTAACTTTATATGTGAGAGGGTAGGGGGGAGTCCTAAATCACATAGCTAATAAACCAGAATTGACTATAAAAAGAATTTGCACTCTTAACTATTGGAATATACTGCTTGTTTTTTTTTTCATTTTATAGTGTTATTTACTATCTTCTATTTTAAAATAGGTAAATATATAAACAGTACTATTTCTAGAAAGATTTATAGAAAATAGTGTATTGAAGCTATTTTCTTTTGTGGTAAAGAGTAAAACTCACCAAATATTCCATTTCTCCCCCTACATTCTTGAATATTCTTACAATTATTTTAAACCATATGACTATTTTGGATAATAAAGTATGTGAGGAAGTGTCATGTGTGCCTTTCTGGGTTAAAATAGTGAAATTGCAGGCTCCATTCTTCAATATCTCTCCTCTCCTGATGTGGTCACTAGGAAGACACAAAACATCAGAACAGTGTATGTTATGGATTGCTGAGTTGCTGCAGGGAGAACTGTGCCCGAAAAGATGCCCAAATGTGTAGTGAATTCAGACCGAATCAGACATAAGCCAATGTTGCATTGAGCTCTGAGATATGGGCATTATTTGTTCCTGTCCAATCTAACCTACCTTTGTAGAAATTTTTGTAGAAGTTAGTACCAGAGGTGAGATGTTGTTTTAATAAACTTAATATATTTGGTATCAATCGAGTGATCCAGTGGTGGGTGAGTAGAGATAGAACTGGTATTAGGGGTTTTAGAAAAATGGGAGATTCATTTCATGCTATGCAAAACCTTAGAATAATGTGAGCAACAGATCATGTACCTAACAAATTTTTTACTTTAGTTTGAAAGCAGATGTTAATAATGTGTGTGATTTGCTAATAACTCTATTTGACAAGATATAATAAGGAAAAATGCTCTTAGAATAAAATTGGCTAGTTTGCAAATGGAAGTGAAAGGGGAAGAGAGAGCCCAATATAAAGCTTTTTAGAGTTGGAAAAATAATTGCTTCATGGTCTTAACAAATGATAAGAGTGAAAAAGTCTTTGGAGATAAATATCTGGTAATATAGTTCCAATTGATTAAATTGCCTCAAAGCAAAGAATAGATTAAGAATGTGGCATTCAATAATTTGGTATAATGATTCAGAGCAAAGATCAGATTAAGAGCGTGGCTTTTCTGGGAAATTCAAACAGCTTCTGTGTAACTCTGTTATATTGAGAGAATGAATAATGGAATAGAAGAGTAGAGATATAGAAGATAGAAAGAGCTGGGTATGTTCCAGATACATAAAGATGATTGGAATTAAAACTTACTGGATGTTTGAAAGTTGTACTGGCAATGAAATTATGAGTTTGAACAAAAATAACCATGACTTCCGCTCACCCAAATCAGAGTGGCTTTTATCAAAAAGGCAGAGAATATCAGAGACTGGTGAGGATGTGGAGAAATGGGAACCTTGGTATAATGTTGGTGAGAATGTAAATTAGTACAGCCACTATGGAAAACGGTATGGAGGTTCTGCAAAAAACTAAAAATAGAACTACCATGTGATCCAGCATTTCCACTACTGGATATATATGTAAAAAAAGGAAATAAGTATATTGAAGTGATATCTACACTTCCATGTTTATTGCAACACTATTAACAATAGCCAAAATAATGAAATCAACCAAGTGTCTGTCAATAGATGAATGGATAAAGATAATGTGGTATATATGCACAATGGAATATTACTCAACCATAATAAAGAATGCAATACTGTCATTTGCAGCAATATGGATGGAACTGAGGTTATTATGTTAAGTGAAACAAGCCAAGAACAGAACATATGACAAATATCACATGTTCTCACTCTTATGTGGAAGCTAAAAGTGGATCTCACTGAGATAAAGAGTAGATCAGTGGTTATTATGGGCTGAGAATAGTAGGGGAGAGGAAGTATGAAGAGAAGTTGATTAATGGGTACAAATATACACTTAGAAGAAATAAGACCTTGTGTTTGATAGATCAGTAGGCTGATTATAGTTAACATTAATTGATTGTACATTTCAAAATACTAGAAGAGAGTAATTTGAATGTTCCTAGCATAAAAAAATATTTAGAGTGATTGATATCCCAATTACCCTGATTTGATTATATGAATGTATCTAATTATCACATGTAACTCCAAAATATGTTCATCTAATATATATCAATTAAAAAATTAATTTTTTAAAAAAGACTTACAGATTTAAAATGACTCTAAGTCCTCAAATTTCCTATGAGCAGGAAGCTAGCTGGGAAAGTTCCTTGGACTTCAAGTATAAAATATTTCTATAAACTCACTTCTAATGAATACAAGTATAAAGGGAAAGGAAAAGCATCCTTAAAGATGGAGCCAGGGAGACCAAAATAAAAATTTAGACCCAACAGGGGAATACTTCCCAGCCTCTCGTAGGGACCCCTCACAATTCTTGCTCACTGGAAACATGTCCATGAACAGTAACTTCTGTGTGTCTCTTATTTTTCTCTTCTTTTAATGGTATCTATTCTGTTCCTATTCCACCTTAATCTTTGAATTGTCTCTCTTAGAGAGTAGTTGAGTATGTTTCTTTGTAGATTAATGAGAATAAATAATGTTTGGAGATGGAGATAGTCCCCAATTAATACTTTCCAATTATTACATTATTCTTCTATATTTCCTTGCTCTAGAGGTTAGGTGGGGCCAAGAGCTAGTCTTGATCAAGAAAGATGAACAGAAGTGACATTGAACTTTCAACACACATAATTGAACTCTTATTTGATTCTCCAATAACTCTCTTTCTCTAACTTGGCAAAAATGAAGGCCTGTGTTGAGATGATACAGTCACATGATTGAAGTAGCCTAAATCACTACACAGAAGATAATGGCCTTGGGATGGCTTGGGAATCCACAGCACACAGCAGTGTACTTGTTAGAAAAAGAAATAAATTTTTGTTGTGTAAGGTCTCTGAGATTTTTTAAAAAATTTTAAATTACTATATGACCTCATCATTTTTGACTACCACCTCACTGTTACTATATTTAACGCAATTTATAGCTAAATAATACTGCTGTCAGTTTTCAGACTGAAAAACATGTTGACTAATATTTTTAACAGATTTATATGTGTTCCTTTTCATTTTTACCTATTATAATGACTAGAAATTGATCTATTCTGCTCTTTAGAAGTGAAAATGATAGAATTACATTCTATGTTTAGGGCTCTGTAATATATAAACCTAAAATAAAATCTAATGCATTTTACAAAATCAAAATGATGTGAAAACTACAGATGATTATTTTTAATTTCTCAATGTCATAGAAAAAGTGATCTCTGCTTTAACATCTTTGCAAAAATAAATAGAACAAGGAACCAATGAGTTATTTAAAGGACTCATTAACTTTCATCTGACCCTATTTGTAATTGAGACAGTTGTGTCCTAGAAGTACCCTCCAAGAAATGATTAATGAGGTTTCCAAATACTCTAAATTGACTGACATAGAAGGGAGTGAACCTGTGCTTTAGTGAAACCTCTGCGAGTCCCAGGCAAAGGGGATGCTTATCTCTGAAATAATTCATGTTAGTCTCTAATCCCAAGCATTTACCAATGTAATTATCTTTTTTTAAAGTTTAAGAGCTCAATACATAAGGTGAACAAGGAGATAAATTTATGAAAATTTTCTCTCTAAGCATTAATTTACAGCAGGTTTAGATATAGAAATCTTTTAATTTTGTTCATGGTAATAACAGATTTCCCACAAATGCATTGAATAGTATTTTTCTACATTTCTGTTCTACAAACTAGTTAAGATACCATTTGTACCGTAGAAGGTTGAATGGCAATCTGTTTTATTTGATCACGGTATATAGCTCATTTGAATAAATTAATTTGACCCCTTGTTATATCACCTAAAGACTGGAGTTATCCACAACAATGATTAAATCCTCACTTTCACTAGAGTAAATTTGCTATAGCTATAATTCTGAAGTAAAATGTTTAAAGTAAATGTAAGAAAATGTTAATATTTCAGTGTCTTGTTGCAAATGAACTTTTTTTCATTTTCAAATGTACCACTCTTTGGAACTTTCTTTGTAATTAGAAGTAACATTTTCTATACTTTAATTACCAATATCCTCATTATTTAATTTTCTATCTGTTAAAGTATAAAATTATTTATTATATAGTGGAAATATTCAATTTTCTTTGGTTGATTTAGTTCATTGGTTTAGTATACTTTATTGCTTTTTTTCCCAGTTTCTTAAATATTTATTATAATAGTAACTTGTTTTTCTCTTGTTAATTATTCAAATTAATAGCTGTCTATGTAGAAAGAGGTTTTTTGTTTTATTTTTTCTTGTTCTTATCTTCTTAGGCTAAAACTTTAAAGAGAATTATTTTTAAAAAATACATAATGGTGTGTTTAAGAGATGTTACATATATTTATGCAATTATAAGGAAAATCATTTTTTTAGTAAATGTAATCCCAGGATCTAAAATGGTAAAATTATCATTCATTCTCTGAGATTTTTCTTATAGGACTTTTTCCATTATACATACTACACACACACACATATGTGGACACAAACACACACATACATGAAAAATCAGAATCCAAAATATACAGTTTAATTAAAAGAGTATTTTAATTTATTAATTTTGAAAAGACAAATGCCACTTTAAAAATTTTTTTTTTATTTTTTTTTATTTTTTTATTTTTTTTTTTGAGACAGTCTCGCTTTGTTGCCCAGGCTAGAGTGAGTGCCGTGGCGTCAGCCTAGCTCACAGCAACCTCAAACTCCTGGGCTTGAGTGATCCTTCTGCCTCAGCCTCCCGAGTAGCTGGGACTACAGGCATGCGCCACCATGCCCGGCTAATTTTTTCTATATATATCAGTTGGCCAATTAATTTCTTTCTATTTATAGTAGAGACGGGGTCTCGCTCTTGCTCAGGCTGGTTTTGAACTCCTGACCTTGAGCAATCCGCCCGCCTCGGCCTCCCAAGAGCTAGGATTACAGGCGTGAGCCACAGCGCCCGGCCCACTTTAAAAATTTTTTACAATTTTCTAAATGAAGCCAGTGTGTCTTTAAATTGGCATAATCTTGATTGCTCAACTACTGCACAAAATTCATACATGGCCTCTTATCCTCAACTCCCCAATCATTGTTCTTTTAGTAAATATACTTAAGTAAAATTCCTAAAATATCAATTGAGTCCAACTTCATTATTTTTGAATAATTACTTCATCGAGACAAAATTCTCTGCCAACGTTTAAGATTCTTCGTAGAATGACCTCAAAATATTCAATGAACTATATGTGCTACTAATGGTCAAGTTGCAATCTTTGCTTGTTAGGAATATCTTCTTAGTCTCTTCTATGAGAACTTTTTGCTTGGACAAGAAAGGATGTACCATATGGAACAGGGTAGGTTTTGCAGACCAAAACATATATAATAATGAGCACAAATGTAGGTCAGCACATAGAAGAATTTTGTGGAATTTTGTGAGGCAGGTGTGACCTCCCATCGGAGAAGGTGGTAGGCAGAAAGTGAATACTTTTATTAATTTGTTGAAAATTTGGGGTCTGTGTATTTTGATGTCTGAGTGCCAGAGGGAGCTTCTGTTTTCCTATGTTTATTGGTAGAGCTTAGCTTAATGTAAAACTTAAGGAGCAATATTTTAAATGTTTGAAAACTATAAGAATGAAAGACAGGGAGATTATTTCATTCATTGCCTAGGGTGTAGTAGACAAAATAATGGTTCCCAGAGATGTCCATGTCCTAATCCTCAGAACCTGTGAATATGTTACTTTACATGGCAAAGGGGACTTTGCTGATTTGATTAAAATAAAGTACTTTGGGATGAGGAGATCACTCTGAAGTATTGAGGTAAATCCAACCTAAACACATGAATTCTGTAAATCAGAGGATCTTTCCCAGCAGTGGTCAGAGAGAGATGGCTGTGCAAGGACCAGAGAGAGGTCTTTAGAAATTGGAAATAACAAGGGAATGGATTTTTCCCTAAGGCCACTGTGAGGTACTCAGCTCTGCTAATACCATGATTTTTAGCTTAAAGTGTCAGACTTCTGACCTATAGAACTGCAGAATAATAAATTTGTGTTGTTTTCAGCCACTTATTAATTTTTCACAGTGGCAATAGAAACATAATACTCATGCCAGATCTATTCCATTTTCCTGAATTTATTCATGATCTCCATCAAAGTGTCCTCAACCTTCCACTGCCTATCCAAAGTTCCTTGGTAAATTTAGAGTTTGAGAAAACCCTTTCCATCTCTGAATGGTACTCTCAGAGTTTACCTATATCCTCCATCATATAACAGAACCCTGAATTGCCATGCAAGAAGAGTTTGTCCAATTTAATTATGCTGCCAAAGTAAATTGTGAATATGTCTTAGGAATGATTTCTGTTTAATCTTTTGTGTCTTCTAGTACACCTGGGGCAATGTATGTTTTTATTGCTCTAAAACTATTTGGAGCAACAACATTAATTATTTAAATCTTTTCAATCCAGGAAAATATCCTTATGTTTTCATTTACTGTTTCATTTTTATGATATTTTATTATAGTGTAAATAATTAAGGTATATTATAGAAAGTCAGTCTCATTTATTTGGATACATATGCTGGACTCAATTTTTTTAATGCACACAAAACCTGCCATGGAATTTCTCATATTGCCATGTAGTTCACAGAAATAAGATTTCCAAAGTCCAATATGCTAAACTCGCTCTCATTCCAAAACCATAACTTTCATTTACATTTTTATCATTTGAATCAAAATAGCCCTAAATTAGTTGCCAAACAAATCTAATTTGTTTTTAGCAATTGTGCATGAGTCATGCTGCCAGTGTTTTTGCCTTACTTGTTACAAATTTTCCCTAATTGGAAAATACTGTGAGCAGTAAAATATGAAGAGAAAAGCCACCAGAACTTTGAAGTTTATTGGTTAGAAAAATTGGAAGGGTTTTCCCATATTAATTTTGATGGGCATAAGGATTATTTATTTTCCTTGCTTCAGTTTCATCACCTCATTCTAAGTTATGAAATAAACTGGTAATTTGGGGAATAGTTTTCAAAACCTGACCACTTCCTCAAATTGGATCTTTGTTTTTATAAATAGATACAATTATGTGCATATGTCGGGAGATGAATACAGTAGTGTGCATGTTGAACAGAATCTCTCATGAGAAGTTCTTGAATTCTTTAGAATTTCACTCTTGAATTTGATCAATGGAGACAATGGGGTCTGTAAAATATTATTTCTTGGTGACAGTACTATTTTCCCATAAACATACACTTCATCTCACATGCATGTGCTTAGTTGTGTTAGACAAGCATGTTGGACAAGCGTTGGTGATATTAACCATAGAGCTATAGTTCAACTCCATGAGTTATAAACTAAATCTTAATTATTAAGAAATACTTCATCCTTCCTCTAATGTATTAAATCTTAGAACAAATGCTTAAAAATATAGTCATAGATTTTAATTTTCTTATCTATAAGGATAAAGAAATTAAACAAATGTAGGCCCACATATAATCTTTTCAATTTACACTTTGAGTTTTTAAATGAGTATACTGTAAGTTATTTAAAAAGGCATTTTATGTCTAAATTCACTGCATATGCATTGCTCATTTATTTATAAACTGAAGAAACTTTAGATTGTTTTAATAAAGTTATATTTATAATAGCATGACATGGCAGACAACTCCATTTACCCAGAAATATTAGAAAATCAGATTTTATTTATTATTGCCTATGATGATCTGCTTTCTTCACTGTGTGAAATTGAAATTACCATCACTGGAATTTTCTAAGGAGAGGAACCCTCTTTTGTTCAGTGGCAGGGTAGGGGGGTGTAGCTTTAGAACAGGTTGTTGATCAGATGAGCCAAAGGAGACTTGCATAAATTATATTCCCTAAGATAGCACCACCTGTTACTATAAACATAGCTAAATAGTTTTTGATCAGTAGTAGCCAGAACATATTCACCACTAAGAAAATGAGGCTTCTTCAGACTAGAGTAGATCATTTGTTGAGTCGCAGCTGGAGTGCAATTAGTTTCCCATTAGTTTTCAACTTTGAAACAATGATGGAAACCCTTACTTCCCTGAGACATCTCCACATGACCAAATATTCTATCTCTGAAGATGGATAGCACAGACCAGTGGGAAAAAAAATCTGGTCTTATTGTCTACCAAACTATAAAGGTTCATATTCCAGCAATGCCACTTAATATTGTGCAACCTCAGGCAAGTTACTTAGCTTCTCAGAGGGTTCTCCGTTCCTTATTTACAAAATAGGGATAAAAATACCACAAAATATCCCAATATAGCCAAAGCAAACCTGAGCAAAAAGAACAAAGTTGGAGGCATCACACTGCCTGACTTCAAAACATAACACGAAGCCACAGTAACCAAGATAGCATAGGCAGGCATAAAAACTGGCACATAGGCCAATAGAACAGAATAGAGAACAAAGAAATAAATCCATGTGTTTACAGCCAACTGATTTTTTAAAACATGCATCAAAAACATTTATTTGGGAAACCATAGTCACTTTAATAAATAATGGTGGGAAAACGGTATTCATATGCTGGAAATGAAACTATATCCTTACCTCTCACCTTATACATAAATCAACTTGAAATAAACTAAACACTTAAAGATATGATCCAAAAATATGAAACTACTAGAAGAAAGCACAGGGGAAATGTTTCAGGATATTGGTCTGGGCAAAGATTTTATGGATACAACCTTAAAAGCATAGGGAACCATAGCAAAAATAGACAAATGTGATTTTATCAAACTAAAAAGCTGCTGCACAGCAAAGGAAACAATTAATAGAGTGAAGAAACAACCAGCAAAATGACAGAAATATTTACAAACTATTCATTTGATAAGGGATGAATATCCAGAATATACAAGGAACTCAAACAGCTCAACAGCAAAAAACCAAATAATCCCATTAAAAATGAGTAAATAATCTTAACTATTTCTCAAAAGAAGGCATTGGCCTAGGCAAAGAATTTTTGAAGAAGACCCCCAAAGCAATCACAGCAGCAACAAAAAATAAACAAATGGGATCTGATCAAACTAAAAGGCTTCTGCGCAGCCAAAGAAACTATCATTAGAGCAAATAGACAACTTACAGAATGGGAGAGAATATTAGCTCTCTACACTTCTGCTAAAGGTCTGATAATAAGAATCTATCTAGAACTCAAAAGATTAACAAGAAAAAATCAAACAACCCCATCAAGAAATGGGCAACGGAAATGAACAGAAACTTCTCCAAAGAAGACAGAATAATGGCCAGCAGACATATAAAAAAAGTGCTCAACATCTCTAATCATTAGAGAAATGCAAATCAAAACCACAATGAGATATCTTCTAACCCCAGTGAGATTGGCTCATATCAAGAAATCCCAAAGTAGTAAATGCTGGCGAGGATGTGGAGAGACAGGAACACTCTTACACTGCTGGTGGGACAGCAAATTAGTGCAACCTTTGTGGAAAAGAATTTAGAGATACCTCAAATAGCTAAAAATAGAAATACCATTCAACCCAGCAATAGCATTATTAGGCATCTACCCAAAAGAGCATAAGACATTCTATTATAAAGACATCTGCACCCAAATGTTTATGGCAGCACAATTCACTATTGTAAGGACATAGAAACAACCCGCATGCCCATCAATTCATGACTGGATAATTAAAATTTGGTATATGTTTACAATGGAATATTACTTAATTCTAAGAAATGATAGTGAGCTAACACCGCTTATATTATCTTGGTTTGAGCCTAAACCCATTATCCAAAGTGAGGTGACACAAGATCAGAAATATGGGCTCCACATGTACTCACCATCACATTGGTACTGACTGATTATCAATATGGTGCTCAAGGGGTGGTGGTGTTCACCAGAGATTCGAGGGGTGGGAGGATAGACCCACATCTGAGGGATGCGGCGAACAGTATGGAGGGGAAGGGCATACCTCTAACCTTTGCTAAGTAAAGGCAAAGTTGTAAAATCTAACCAAAATGTTATAAAAAAAAATTATCGGGTGTCAGGAAGGTGTGGGGGAGAGGATGGGTTTATATATATACATTATCAGTGCATTGTGCATTGTTGGGGGCATGGACACGCTTGAAGCTCTGACTCGAGGGGGTGGAAAGGCAATAGCAATGTATGTAACCTTAACATTTGTACCCCCATATTATGCTGACATAAAAAATAAAATTAAATTTTTTTAAAAAAAAGGCATACAAATGACCAAAAAGCATATGAAAAAATGTCCAACATAACTAGTCATCAGGGAAATGGAAATCAAAACTACAGAATTGCTATTATTAAAACAAAACAAAACAAAAAAACCCAAAATAATAGTTTCTGGCAAGAATGCAGAGGAAGAGGAACTCATATACACCATTGATAGAATGTAAATTAGCACAGCCATTAAAGAAAATAGTATGGACATTTCTCCAAAAACTAAGAATTATCATATGATCCAACAATCCTACTACTGGATATACATCCAAAGAAAAGGAAATCAGTATGTCAAAGAGATATTTGCAGTGTCATGTTTACTATAGTACCATTCACAATCAAACGCCCATCAGTGAGTTGTTGATAAAGAAAATATGGTATGTATACACTATGGAATACTCTTCTGTAATAGAGAAAATGAAACCTTGTCATTCATGGCAACATGGATGAGCCTGGAGGACATTATGTTAAGTGATATAAGCCAGGCACAGAAAGATAAATACTGCATATTCTCACTTCCATATATATGGGAGCTATAAAAAGGTCTCAAGAACAGAGTAGAATAGTAGTTACTAGAATTTAGGATGGGAGAGGGTTGAGGGAGAGAGGTTAGTTAATGGACACAAAATTATAGCTAGATAGGAGGAATAAGTTCTAGTGTTTTATAGCACTGTAGGGTGACTGTAGTTAACAATGTATTGTATATTTTCAAGTAGGTAAAAAAGAATCTTGAATGTTTACAACATTAAGAAATGGTAAATATTTGAGGTGACAGATATGCCAATAACCCTGATTTGGTCATCATACATGGTATACTTGTATTAATATATTATACTGTACCCCGTAAATATGTACAATTATTGTTTATTGATTAAGAATAATAAAAATAAAATTAAAAAAAGAATAGCTACCACACTGGGTTGGATTGTGGATTAAGTAAAATAATGCCCCAAGACTCTCTGTACAGCCCTGATAACTGAGGAAGTTTTCAGTGAGTGGCAACTGTTGTCACATAAAGATATTAGAAGGATGAACGAGGTGGCATTTTTGAACAATGTAGGTTGGTACTTGGCACACTTAATGCCTTCAATCATGTTACTTTTCCCCTGAAATTTCCCCTTTAAAGTATCAATTCATGTTTCAAAACTTCACATATCTCACTAGGATTGCAGACATTAAGCCATAGTGTACATAGATCTGTCATAGGCAAATCCTATGGCAGAGTGACTAATCCAGTTACATCTATCTCACAAACACAGTTAAAGCTCTGGTTTCCTATATGCTAGCAATCATACACTTTAAAAACTATTACTCCCAACAAATATACTAAGCATTGCCTATAGAAAGGTACCCATCCATTAGGCAAATTATATCATTGGATGCTTGCTTTTCCATTTTCTGCATATAAGTTTAACTCTTTTGTCTTAACACTCTTAGAAATACCTTAAGTGATTTTTTGTCATTTTTCTTATAAGGACAATCCTAGAGTATTATTTTAGATTAATTATAAATGCAGATATATACAAGAATGATTAAGAAAGCAAAATGTCCATAAACCAGAGACAGTTTTTAACAAGTTGGGCATTGCCCTTTTAAACATTTTGTTATACATGCATGCACATGCACACATATACATGTACATATATTTACACACATGCATTCATAAGATATGTTTAATATATGCATTTTAAAAAGTATAGTGTTCATATTCTATAATTTATTCAAATGTTCCCCTTTTTGAGGAACATGCATATTTTCCATTTCCACTATCATTAAGCAGTGGTGCAGTGCATATGTGTATGTCTTTGCATGCATATCTATTGCTATTCTCTGGATGAATTCCTTAGAATGGAGTTTTTGGCCAAAGGATATACATATTAATATATTTAGTACATATTGCTTTTCACAAATCTGTTATTGATTTTTGTCCCCACTGACAATGCAGTGTCAAAGTTTCCATGAGTTTCATTCTCTATTTCCACTGCGTTTCTCCTCTGGGTTTCTGCCCATCAGATGATGCCTGAGATCCATTACTGTTCCCTGATCTTCTGCCCAGGCCTTCTTGATCATGTTTTCTCAGTAACTCTTTTAGCTGGGACCATTCCTAAACCTTGAGGATTTCCTTCCTAATGTTCTGGTCCTCTAATGCCAATCTCATCACGGTTTTGATCACTACTGTTTAAAAGATATAATCAAAAATAAGGATAAACACCACACATTAATAAATGTAATTTCAACTTGCTTTGAAAATAATAATGCTCACTTAATTGCCAGACACCAGACTAAGTGATAGATATATACATCTATCTATCTATCTATCTATCTATCTATCTATCTATCTATCTATCTATCATCTATCTATCATCTATCTATCTAGATAGATAGATATATGGGCTATTATTAACATCTTCCTTTTCAATAAAAAAATGAAACTCAGAAAATCTTAATCATTTTCCAAGAACAAATGGCCTATGAGTAGCACATCTGGGCTTATATCCATGGTTATATGATTTTAGTTCTACTTCTAGCCACTATGATATATTGTCTGCATTTGGAGATACAGAAAGAAATTTAGAGCTTTGCCAGCACTTCAGAGGCATGATTCTGGAAAGTAATTTTACTAATAAAGTACAGTGTGATGAAAAATATAAATTTAGATAGGTTTAAGTCTAGGCTGATCTCATTATTTTTAAGCAAATATCTGTTATTAGGTTCAATAACAAAAAGTTATTGATTCTATTTACTTCTTTGTAATGATTGCAGACATTCTGTAAGAGATGTTTAGTTTAAAATATATCCAAATAATCATGATGAAGTGGAAATTTAGGCAAGCTTGTAGGTAACTGATATCTATACTTATTTGAAAAACTATTTTATTCAATGTGTATCGAATAGATATCATAGAATAATAAACTATTGGAAATTTGGTGGTCTTATAGTACCCATCAACTTGGTCAGCTGGGATAATCTAATATAAGCTCATTTTAGCTTCTGCAGGATGGCTGGAGTCACTAACTTAGTCTGGGCTTGGCTGGGCAGCTTAGCAAGGGCTTCTCCATTTTATGTATTTCTCATCATCCTTCTGGGACAGAGTTGGGGGGGGGGAGGGTGGGGTTAGCCCAGGCATGTCTATCTTACAGTGATGGCAGAAGCACAAGAGAGAGCAAATAGAAATGCCATTTCTTGAGCCCTCATCTTACACATAGTCAACTTGCACATAGTCAACTTTGCCTCATTCTATTGGCAAAAGCAAGTCTCATGACCAAGCTCATAGCCAAGGAGTGGAAAATATAGGCATCATCCTTTGTGGGAAAGACAGCAAAGTTATGTGGCAAAGAGCATGAATATAAAGAGAGAAAGAGAACTGGGGCCACAAATGCAACCTACCACCAATGCAACTGAATTTTTATTTGAAGATGGATTTTAGTTCTAAACTAAAATATTATTCTATAGTATTAATTATTGGATCCTGGGATATAGCGAAAATTTCTGATTTCCCAAAGGAAAAAGGAAAGGCTGTAGAATTTTTGCTTTCTGGTCAGGTGTTTTTTTCCTATGAAATAATATTGTTCGTGTTCATTAAGAGCCTCTTGTGTGTCTCTCTGGGTTCAGATTTCAGTACTAAAACCTCTCAGGGAGTGACTCATTAAACTAGTCACCACTACATCCACCCACTCAACCTCATGCCATAGTCTCCAAATCTGCGGCTGCTGTGTCACATAAGCATGAAAATTGTAGAATCTAGAATTCCCATTCAACTTGTGCCAAAACACCAAGCCTTAAAGTTTTGGAAGAACATGTGAGAGTAATTGTGAAAAAAAAGAGCTTTATTGTTGGGGAACCAGATCCTAAGGTGAGTATTACTCACTCACACTGAGTTAACCGGAAACTGGAGGAGGGAATCATAGCCCAGGAGTGTGACTGAAGATGGCCGGAAATGTCTAAACAGCTAAGGGGGGGAACAGATTTTGTCTAAAAAGATAAGGCAGCTAAACAGAGAGTGAGAAGACATGAGCCAAATTTACACACACAAATAGTGGAAATAATCTCTGAGAATCCAATTTGGGAAGAAGTAAGGGAGATAATAATGCCCTGAGTGGCAAGTGATGAGAGAACAAAGAGGTTAGTGATGCCTGAGAGACTCATCAGTAATGTTTTCAAGGTGTCATGCAAGAGTTCACTGGCAGTAGGACAGAAGTGTTCCTTTTTTTGTGTGTTTTAAACTTGCTTACCAAGAAAGTCTAGTTTTTGGTTAAAGTTATATAAAATACTTTACAAAATTATTTGCTTTGCTTTTCAGAATATTTCAAAACACAATCCATGGGACAACCTAAAATAACAAAAGAAATTAGTCATCAAGAAGAGGCCCTTTAGTAGGTAAGTGGGCAGAAACTCTTTATCTCTAAAAGACATACGACTCTTCTCTTCACTTATGTTTGACGTTAAGTGGAACCTAAATAGTGGTAAAGAGATTAACATTTTTATAGTCTTATAGCTGAAGTCTTCAAAATAGCAATCTAAAAGCAAAGTAAAAAATTCAATCAGTTGTCTGCTCATTTTTTTCAAATTCAAATATGTACAGTATTATTTCTCAATTTCTTGTCTTGGTATGAGTAATGAGATAACTATAATAAATAGTTGCATACCTTAATATTTTATTTTCTTATTATTAATTATAAGTTAACACTATGATCTGAACAATTAACACCTAAATACTCATTCTAATACACATGAAAATTCAAAATTTTATGTTAAAGAATTACTTCTAAAAATATTTAAGTATTTTACATCAGGGTAAAAACTAAAGATAATTACCAATTATGTTTTATTAAGATAACTGTTTAAATTCTACTTGTTTTCAATGCCTCGTCTGTCTACCACTTCCATACTACATGACACAGATAAAAGTCTCTAAGACATGTTACACGTTATCCAGTAGTAACCATCAACATGCTGGCACAGAATCAGAAGGGCATATCTGATTCTGTAACAAGTTTCTGAAGGAACAATATAATAAAAGAAAAAAGTATTACTGGAAAGAGCTTCTGCCAATAACTACTTATGTGATCTGTGGCATAGTTCTCCTGTGAAAATGGCAAAAAGGAGAATCCTATATAGATAGATTGATATGTGTAAGTGCCTGTGTATAGACACTTATATGTGCATGTGTTTATAAGAAGATACACACATATATGCACATATAACCTATATGTAGCTAAATGTATGTATATATAGGGTAGATACATATATTTTCTATCCATATATCTAACTATCATCTATCTATCAATTATGATCTATCCTCATCTTCTATATGATTAGGTAATACCATCCATAGCTGTTGTTGACATGGAGAAACTTGGGGATCTGGAAGTGTTATTTCTGCTTGCAATCATGCTATATTAGTTTGTGGTTTATACAATCATCTTTATATGTCTCCTCATCTTTTCTCACTAAGGAACTTCATATCCTATAGCTTCATCTCTTTGAATCTGTTTTATCTTCTATAAAATGAAAATTAATGTAAATATTGTAAAGATATATTTGAGGTCCAAATAAAATAATGTATATTAAATACCTTGAGAGGGAAAATGTTTAAAAATTAAAAGGAGAATTTAAAACATAAGAAAAACTATGTTTGACACAAGGCTAAAGTTAAGAATTCAATAGAACAACCAAGTGTTTTTTTTTTTTAATTTACCTTTTAATTGCATTTAAGACCTACCTATCCTAACTTCTAATAAAATTATAATTTCTTTATGATTATCATAGATATTTCATATTTTATTATAGGATGTATCTGTTAAACTAAATCTAGGAGTAAGACTTATACATTGGGTATGTGTACACATATTCCTTATTCCCTAATGAGGCTCTAGAGCTATGAAACATGCATGTGCACTGTGGAGACAAAGTTCATGAATTGTACTTCACATATATTATTGCAGTTAATCCTCATACACTTCTAAACAAAACTTTCATTAGTTCATGCTTGTACTTAAAACCAACACTGCCTTCCTTTGCCAACATAGTAAGTTACTAGTTCCTTAGATCTCCATTCCAGGCTCTCAAGAATGAGGTCACATCCTACCTCTTTGAGGTTATCTTTTACCTATGGCCTTTTACTTATGGTTATCTTTTACTTCTGTGCCTCAACCAGACTAACATATCCATGCCACCCACAATTCTGTGGGCATTCAACATCTGCACCTTCATTTTTATAGCTTCCTTTCCTACCTGGAATGCTTCCCATCTTGAGCAAAGATTTTGCATCCTTTAAATAATAGGTCCACCTCTACCTACCAGCATTTCCGGATCATCCCAACCCGTGATTATATCCATTATCTGATAAAGTAAAAAAAATTGATCATCTGTAATGAGGCAGAAAGAGTATGTGTTCCATGTTCATGCTTGACTGAGTATGTCAAGCATGGTTATAACATAGAGTCACAGAGGATGAAGTGAGAATCGGACAGCAAAGATCCATTGACTACTATGGTGGTTTGCTAAGAAACATAATTTGTTGTAGCAGTTTAATAAAGAGGAGTAATTTGCTGTTTTAGTGAGTTAATATTAATCATATCACCATAATTTACCATTTTAATATTACATTTTTGTACCACTTATTAAACTTATAATTATTTGTTTAGTGCTTAAGTTTCTCCACTAGATTATCAGCCTTATAATGGGATTATATACTTTTGCTTTAGTCAAAACTATATGTCATGGGCCTACTTCAGGTCTGTGGAAACTACTAGTTCACAGTAAATATATGATGAAGTAAATTTTCATTGTTGAAACACTATGACGTGCTACTTTATCTAACTGATAAAATTTGATCATTGGATAAAGTGAAGTCAAAGATTAAGGGAAAAGAAGGTCTTTGACATATAAAAAGGGCAACAATCTATTTTAATAATGATTTATCTGTTTATGATAGCTTCAGTGTAAGCTTTGGAAGGTAATAGGAGAGCCCTTATTTTTTTCTTTGTTGGTAAATAAAATATTCCAATCATTTAGTTAAACAGTAGTGCCTCTAATTCTTTTAAATGTTCATAAAACTATATTATAATCACTCAAATGTAAATTATGATATAATTTAAATGTTATAATTTTATTCATGATAAATATTCCAAATATAAGCTAAGTGCATGTTACTGAATATAGATGTGTTATCTATTCACAGTGTCTTAGAATTATTAATTTCTTAGAGAAATATCTATGATGTTTTTATAGTTCTCAATATCAGAGTAGTATCGATTTGTTTGTAAATAGAAATGTGCTAAATATATAAATTCACTTAAGACTAACATCATAGTGACTTTGAAGTTCTTGCAGGAATAAAAAGGTGAGAATCTAAAAAATGTAATAGGATGAGTAATAAGAGATAACTAGAAGTCACCATATTATCAATAAAATGTAGTTACCAATATAAACAATATACATATCAAATAAATATTAATAATACAATATGAGGTATAGTCAAATTTAGTTTGGAAAGAAGAACCTTCACAGAAGTAAGGGACTGGTTCAGGGAAGGATTTTGGAAACTAAGAGATGTGGGTTTGCATCTTGGATTCACCATTAATGCTCTGTGGCATTGAGCAAGTTACTTAAACTCTTTCAGTCTCTATTTTAAGCATGAAATGGGCATTGTGATAATAAATACAGAAAGTGCAAACCAAGCACTGCCATACCTAGAACCATAACTGAACTATAAAGGCATCGAAAGAGCATCTTTCTTTGGTTTCAAACTCTTAATATATGTGGGCTTTCCTTCCAAACATGAATGCTTGGGTAAATTGGGTATGATAATGTTCTCTGCAGCCTTGGGCTTTAGTACAGATTCACCCTTGTCATGACATACTTTATTTTCCTCTGTCAAGCCCCATCCAGACACCCTTCGGTTCTTCCTGCAGGATTGAACTGAGTCTATCTCCTGTGTCACTATTCCTAGTTATTATTATTTAGTTTGTCATGTGTTTTTCATTCCCTTTGTAGTGCCATAACCACAAGGTAATGGTAAGGCAGGTCCTGTTGCTGGGCAGCTGGGAGTAGGGTTAATGCACCATGCAGCTTTGATCAAGAATTGTAACTCTATTTGGTCAAAATGCATTCTGTGTTTTTAACTGCCCTCATTCTTGTGGTTAAAAGAATGCAAACAATTCTGCAATTCCACCTCTTTTATTTTCTTGTTCTTTTTTCTCTCACTCCTCAGTCTCTCTGTGTCCTCAGGGCCTACTTGACCTGTAGAGTTTCTTCTGAATTTGCTAACAACTTTAAGTTCCAAAAGTTACTCTTAATTCTTTTTTCCCTTTTCTTATATAACAAACGTTGCCTCTGATCCATAATTATTATTTTAAAAAATTAACAGTATAGTGGTATAAATAGAACATTTTTTTTTTGCTATTTAAAATAACAGTAAATGCTTAGGTTCTTATGTTATACAACAAAACATATTTTGGGTGATAAAAAACTTAATTTATTATGCCATAGAACAATATGCTTTTTGTGGCTAAAATAATTAAATACAGATAATTCAAATGATTAAAACATTAAGAAAAATTTAATACAGCCATAATCCAAAAGGGTGATGGCTTTCTAAGTTTGAGTGACAAAATGAAATTATAAAGAGAGAAGCAAATGCTTAACAACACAAAATTAAAAGTTTTACTTGAAAAAACTTTTGTATATTTATGTCTCTTTATTTTTTCTTTAACTGATGCTGAAGTGTAAAATACAAATTAAGACAAAGTAATTTCAGGGAATATGACAAAAGAGTATGTTAATATATAAAACTTCTTGGTTTCAGGATCTTGTTATATCCTTAAAAATCATTGAGGACCCTAAAAGCTTTTGATTATATCTATCAATATTTGCCATGATAGAAATTAAAATATATATTTTATAATATGTATTTAATACTTCATTTTAAAACTATAATAAACCAATCATGTATTAACATAAATACATATTTTAAAGAAAATATATTTCCAAAACTAAAAGAAATCAGTTAGAAAGTAGCATCGTTTCATATTTTTGAACATCTTCTTAACATCTGGCCTAAGGGATGAGTTCTCATACCTGCATCTGCTTTCAATCTGTGGTGATAGCACCCATCTGTAGCCTCTGAAAAACTCTGAAAAACCGCACTGTACACTTAACAGAGAATAAGAATGAAAGAAGCATATTATATCTTAGTATTATTTTGAAAGTAATTTTGACCTTTCAGAGCCCCTGAAAAGTTCTTATGGAAGCTTAGGGCTCCCTAGATCACACTATGAGAAACACTGGCCTCGACCAATCAGGGCCATAGTGGGAGCTGGAATTAATAACAATGTCACAAAAAAGCATGGCTGTTGTTTAAGTGAGGAGGAATGGAATGGATGTGAAAGTGACGATCACAATGTTCTCTAACCTAGAGTTTATTGTTCTTTAGCCATTCAAATTAGGCTATAATCACATATAATTAAATAAAAACATATTTATGTTATAAAACTGAATACAAAGAGATATGACATATTTTAGTTAATTAAAATATATATAGATATTTTATAGATAAAGATAGATATAGATTTAAATAAAATTGCTAAGACTTTTTTTTAAAAGACTGGAAAAATTCCTGAAAGAAAATACACCAAAAAATGATCAGTGATTGCCTTTGGGAACAAAGACATGTGAGCATGTATTTCCAAATATCCAGTAGAGACAGCAGTGACAGTCCAGTCTCTCTCCCCTAAACTGTTATGGAAATGTAGACCGCTGACATGTTTTCTCCCTGGATTCCTATTTCTCTCACTTAATGAATCAATTCTTTGTTGGTTAGAATTAGGTCCAGAACAGCCATTTCCCAAATAATTCATTTCCTTTATCTTTGATGGATGGAATTTTCAATAAGGTGTGTCAGGAATTTGTCAGATGAAGTGATTTTGCTGAAAGAGAATTTCAACAGATGTCCATAGACTGACTCTCCTTTTGCTACTTTGCCTTCTGAGGCAGCTTGGGGATCTGTGTCATGACACATCATTCATTTCCTTCCTCTGGCTGGTTGCTCAGTGGTACACTCCCATACTGCTGTTTACTTTGTAACTTTCCCATTTTTTTCCTCGTCCATTAGATCTGTAGCACATTTCCATACTGGATTAATGAATGAACACTGCTTTTGTGGAGGCACAGAGCAGGGCTCTAGATAGAGTTTACTCAGTCCTGCCCTTGAGTGGTCCATAGTCCAGTTCACACACTATGATGATTACTTTATGTTCGTTGCATTTTCATCTTTATTGTGCTATATGTTATACACATCCCTAAAGTCAAAAAATGGATGGAAACAAAATGACCAATGTGAATATTACAGTTCCATGTGACTATGTAAGCACCAATAGTTAACAGAATTCTGTTATAAGCATGTTCTGGGCCACGTGAAACTTAAAGTGTCAAGTTTTTGAAGAAGCCATGACTGAAAAATAACATTACAAAGTATGATAACGATGATTTCACAGTGACATATTTTCCCTTGTTCACTATCACTATCAAAGGTTATACACCTTTGTCAAATAGTGTCCCGGAGCTCTCTGTTACTTTTAGAATAAGTTTTCAGAACTCAAGTTCAATATTCTTGATGATCCTATAAAAATCATCAATAATTAACATTTATTTAACATTTATTATATGGTTGAAATTGAGAATTCTTTCCATTAATTATCTCAGCACTGCTGCAATATTGGCAATATTATTATTGTTACTTTATAAATATGATAATTGAGTCTCGGAAAGATTAGGTAACTTATTAAAGGTCATCTAATTAATTAGTGGTGAAGTAAGATTGTTTATCTCAGAGATATTATGTTCAGACCTCTCTTTCTTAACCACTAAATAAACCATACAAAACTATATGTGCAACATTAAAAACTATGCTTATAGTTTCAGTTAAAAAGAAAAAACAAAAACAAATGAAAGTTATTGTCAAGAACTTTAAAAACTACCATAGAAATAGAAGAAGGAAGAGCCTAGAGTCAAGTTGATCTTCCAGTTCTTTCTTCTAGGATCCTCTGGATAAGAAGCACTGAAATTGAAGAACACTCCTTCCTCTACCAAGTCCTCCAGTTAACTTCCCACGCCTACCCTTAAAGATGCTTCTCTGATCCTTTTGATGATGTCATTTATATTTACATTAATTAGCAATAGGAAGTTTTTTTGGTCTCTCATTGTTCAATGGACTTTTCCAGAAGGCTTAACTTTCTCCTCTATGTCATGAGATTCATTGTTATCAGGGCATCAATGATAATGAAGAGCCCTTCCTGACTCTGTTATTTTATGTTACTCCCTTCACCCTAATGGTGCCTACTCATTCATTTTCTGTCAATAGAATATTGCTTCATACTTAAAAAAGAAACCTAACTCCCATCCTCCATACAGATACATTTGTTTGTATTACGTGCATAGCCACATAGCTGTAGTAGTAGAATTTCTTCCATTATGTCATAGCTTTCCATTTTTATCTTTGTTTTGTTCTTTTGGTTTTATTTGTTCCTCTCCATTGTTTAGGAAACTATAAATGCTAGTTTCTATTTTGTATCACATCTTCTGTTCAATATAAATTTTATAAGCCTTAAAAGTTCTTCAGATCCATTAGAAACAAACTTAGCACTTCATGAAAACATGCTCTTGGTTTTCTTACCTCTTCTTCGGATCAGAATATGCAGTGGAACTCAGCCATTGTGGTTTCCCTTGGTGACTACTTTGGAAATTGTGAAAACCAGTTTATTTCTTCCTAAGATCTAGTCATTCCAGACTTCAAAAGCTCCTGCTTATCCTGCTTATTTGTTTTCTTCCTCGATTCTGATATTCACTGGGAACCAATTAGCAGTAATTAACACCAGCCTTTGAAAGCCAATTAATTATAGACCACTCAAAAATCATAGTACAAGATTTCTAAGAAGTTCATAAAATTAATTGAATCCACCTTCTATGGAAACAATAAATCTTGGTTCCAGTCAGATCTAGTAAGTTTTCTGTAGGAGATTGGAGATCTTACACTTTCTTCCTACCTTTCTAGCTTGACCACCCTGCCAAGAAAGAAATTACCTTGATTTTTCTCTTTGTGCCACTAATCCATGCTCTGTTTGATAATTGAACAAATTTATTCCTAAATTAACTTCGTTCTAATTTCTCATACTGGTTGCAAAAATGATTCAGGATTTTTTTTTTATAGTCATATGTCTTTTCTACTATCTCAGGTGTGGCTAATAGTATATTAACTGAAATAATGTTATCATAAAATATCTGTTTTGTCTTACTGGCATTCTTATATACAGTGATAACTCTTTGTATTACCTGTGTTCCGTCCTCCTTTCTTGCACCCTTACATTTGTAGACTACATATTTATGTACCTCTTGTCTCAAAACTTAATTGTTAATTACATTTGATGTGGGAAAGAATGAACATAACCCAGTTCTGATCTTGTTTGGAACAATTTAATTTCATTTCAGGTAGATGACAACCTGTTTACCTCATTCTTATCTTGTTTTCCTTCTGACTTATCAGAGTTTTATAGCAAAAGTTATACATATATTTATATAGATCAATGACATCTGTTAAAAACAAATCTTTCACAATAAAATTTATAATAGGCACATGAAGTTGTAAAATGTTCTCAAGTATTCAAGTGAAAAAACAAAATATAGAAAATCAAATATTAAACTAATTTTGAATTCTTAGTGACAATTTTTAAAATGGTATTTATATTTTAAAAATTCAAGTTCAATTTTAATTCTTGAAAATAAAATTTTTAAAGGATATTTAAGCTTGTAGATGTTTAAATTGCTGTTAGTAAGGATAATTGGCCAAAATGTATGGTTTACTCTATTCCTCTTTGAAGTTGAGCTCATTTAAAAAAACTGTGGACATTAGCAGCAACCTGCATGACAAACATTGTATTCTAGACTCAACTTGGCAAGCTCCAAGTAAAATTGGGTAAGTAAAAAATATGCTATACTTTTCCAATTATAATCTTTTTCGGTTAACAGCTTCCAAGACTAGCAAAGCAAGGGTTCTGAAGTTGTCTGTTTAGAAATTATTTGTCAACATGGATTTGAGAAAAAAGCTGCCAAAATTTACTGTGTGTGGTTCTCAGAGAGACTTAATCAAAACTGAGACTATAGCTGTGTGGTTGTAAAATGTTGCATAGCAACATTTTTAAAAACTTGTTGCACATCATCTATAACTGGAATTTTAGAACTTATATTTTTAAAATTGTAAAAAACTTAAATATCATTGTATATTCTTATCAAAACTAAAGTTTTGATCATTTTAAACTGTTATTCATAATAAAGTAATTCTTTTATTTATATTTACTTAAATAAAGGACAATTCAAAAATAAAAATGAGTAAAGCAGTTAACACTAAATAACCCAGTTGAAATCCTTTTATAGTTAGACTTCTTAGCAGCTACAAAATTTACCTTATATATATAAAAAAAAATCACAGAATTTTTAAACTATATATTTTCTCATTAAAGTGCAGATTGTAGAGGTCTTGATTTCATTATGACCTGGTTTTATTTTATGGAATTCAATTTATATTCATTTGATAGGCTGCTACTGAATCACTGGTTATAATTAAAAAACAAATTTCAGAAACATTTATGTTTAAAGATATATTTAAATTTAGCTTGCAAGATCTAGACCACTTTTTTTATAATATAGACTAGGTTAAAAGTAGAGTAGTATTTATTTTCTCTCTCTCTCTCTCTCTCTCTCTCTCTCTCTCTCTCTCTCTCTCTCTCTCTCTTTATCTCTCTTTTTTTTTTTTGCAGCAGAGTCTCACTCTGTCACCTAGGCTAGAGTGCAGTGAGTGATGCCATCATAGCTCACTGCAACCTCAAACTCCTGGGTCAACTTCTCAAATAGCTGGTACCACAGGCGTGCACTACCATGCCCAGCTAATTTTTCTATTTTTGTAGGGATGGAGGTCTTGCTCTTGCTCAGGCTGGTCTCGAACTCCTGGCCTCAAACAATTATCTCTCCTTGGCCCCCCAAAGTGCTAGGATTACAGGCATGAGCCACTGTGCATGGCCCATATTTATACTCTTGAAAATGGAGTGAATGAATAAGGTCTGATTTTGGATTTCATTGTTAGAAATATTTTAGAAGAAGTAAAATTAATTAGTATTGGGGTACAATAAATAAATAGCTATCTTATCTCTAAATTATCTTTTACTAAGAAAAAGTTAAAATCAGTATATTCCATAAAGTATAACATCAATATGACCCAGATCCCTACCCACCAAATTAATTCTCAAAAGATTTTCAAAATTATTTTTAAAATAAAAATAATATTTTTAATATTCAAAGATCTATAGTACTTATTGTGTACAATAGGTAAATGAGGTCTGTAAGACACAATACATGAATTAGAAATGTAGCAAAGATTAGTATAACATTGCCATTTCTTGTTAAAACAGTTTCCAAAGACTTTTTCCAAGATATTTCCTTTCAGTCTAAGATATTTCCAATAATGACATTATAAAGTGCATGGTCTTGTCAGATCAACTAGAGTTTTCATTTACATTTTATTGGCTGGGGAATATGCATTACAAAACTACATTCTCAAGTACTTATACATTTGTCTTTTCTTCTTGGTCTTTTGTTTAAAACACTTTAACTTGGGCTCATATATTTTTCAGCTTCCTTCAATTTTCTCCTTTGTTTTGATTGTCTAGATTCAGCAGACAGAAACTTTTCCAAGTGGAAACAGTATGATATAGGTTCTTGATCAGATTATAAAGACAGATTATGCTGAGAAAATACTGGTAGAGTAACGTACAAGTTACTTGTTGAGTTGGTAAATTAAGACTTTTTAGAAAACACTTAGGTAGGTTCTGATTATCCAATTATTACAGAGTCAGCCTCTTGCTACTCTAGTCACCGTTAGCTATCTGAATTTAGAGCTTAAATAATGTACTCTTTTCTCTGTGAAGTTGATATTTTACTAAGGAATACAGCTATGTGTTTGTGTGTTTCCTGTGTTGGTGATGAATTTTCCCTGTTTTAAACAGACTGTCTAACCAAAGTCTTGGTGAGTCAAAAATACATTATAGATGTATTAACGGGAACTGAATACAAAATTACAGTGACAGTCCACGTCTCAATAAAGAGAACATGAATTTTGGCTACATGAAAGGTATATCCAAACTTGAATAAAGTTTACATCTCTAATTTATTGAATTAATGAAATCATAGTATTCTACAAAATAGCTGAGAAAGTGAGCAGAGCTCAGGATATCAAAAGCAGCCTTGTTTTTGTTAAACTAAATTGTGAAACACTAGAGACTTGGTTTCTGGTCAAAGCAGTTTTTGCTTTCATATTATGAACATTCTGATGTAGAGATTCCATTCTGTATACTTAATTTCCCTGAGAATCTTAACTGGAAATGATCTGTGTTCTCATCTAGTCATGAAGGTCTGGTATGCAGATGCTCTGTTCCATTCTGAAGAAGTTACAGTAGAAGAAAAATTGATTTCGTGACTTGGCTGGGAGAATAAAATTTGTTATGATAAAAAGAATAATAAGACCTTATTTTCACATCATTTTTTGAAGGAATGATCTGAATTTAGTGACTCTGAGTTATTTTTATCTCTTTCATTTCCCTTCCAAACAGCAACTATGCATCCATTTGTTCCTTGTGTGTTGTATACGTAACACACAGACTCAGGAAATATGACATTTGTGAAGAATCACATCTGAAAGGGACAGTGTCAAAACTTCTTTCTTGGACTATCATGAAAAAAATAATATCAATGACAGAATAGTTTTTTTATCCACCTCAATGGCGAGAAAAAATTTTCTAGTACCATATTATCTTTCAACATTTGACAGAGTAAAACCTATTGTGCATAAGATTTAACATAAAATACGACATTTATTTACTGTTGTTTAGCAATATGTTTTTTGCTTTAGAAAAATCTCTTAAAAGAAACTATCCAAAATGCTGGCAACTTAAGGGGAGTGGTGTATAAGAAAAGAAATCAAAGGGGAATGGCAATTAAATGGATAAGAAATAGTATAGATACGCACCTTCTTACAGTTAATAGTAAAATCTATTTTAAATACTAGCTCCCTCTTGTATGAATGAGGAAAAACCACATGATTTTTTTAAATTAAAAGAATAAGTTCAGAACCAACGTACCACTTAAAGAACTATCATCAGTTGAGTTGAACACAAATTTTGGTCTATGTTGTCCTAACTGTGTACATCAAGTAGAGAATAAACAGTGACTTCATACTGAGGCAAATCTGTTGCCAATACTCTTTAGTGTAGTCCTTTATGTCCAGGAAATCTGTGGATTTGTTATTACCACATTGTAAATTTTTCTTTAATTTTTAAATGTTTATAATATCATTTTGATGAAATTTTATTTTCAGCTAGCACATGTTGACATTTTTATTTCTCTATTTTTTTTCAGTGCATTAAGCTTATATGACTTGAGAATAAACATTAATGTATAAAGATAACATATGGTATCAATAGGTAACTGACATAAAAGAAGAAGAAAAATGTGATTTGATGATATAATTTCAGTAGTTATAATTTAACGTATGACTTAGAAAGAAAATAAAGTCAACAAACAATGTAGACCTAAAAGCTCATGGACAAAACTACTTCCTAGGTTAGATTCCGTGTTTTATAACATGTTAATGTTGTGATTATCCAAGGTTTCTTTATTCTCTCCCAAAAATATACTATGAAAAAGAGGAACATTTCATAATTTGACTTCAGAGTCTGTAAATAGCATAGCATATCAGTTTCTATCACAATACTACCAAAAAAATGAAACATTTTTTCCATATTTCCTATTAATTTACTCATCTATATTCAACCATGCTTTACCTATCTGAATCTTTATATTTTCTATATAATATATGATATGTAGAATCAATACGTTGGACATCTGGAAAATATATTAAGAAATAATTCATCTCATAGAGTAGTCTCTCTGTTAAAACTTGTTATTTCTGGATCACATTTCTTTTTTATTTCAGGATATTTTGAGAACTTGTACAATTAATGACCAATTGGTCATTGGTGTTTTTAAACCAATGACCAATGGTCACAGGTGTTTCTAAAACACCTCTATTATATTAATAGAGAAAGTAAGATGCGTGTGTATATACATATATGTATGTGTATACATACATGTATAGTACTGTCAGCCCTCCCTACCCGTGAGTTCTGCATCCATGAATTCAACCAATTGCAAATGAAAAATATTCAGGGAAAAATATGGACCGTTATATCTGTAGTGAACATATACAGACTTTTTCCTTGGCACTATTTCCTAAACAATGCAATATAACAACTATTTACAAGGAATTTACTTTGTATTAGGTATTATAAGTAATCTAGACATGAATTAAAGTATGCAGAAGGATGTGCATAGGTTATTTGCAAATGTGTATCGGTTATTTGCCATTTTATATCAGGGACTTAAGCATCTGTGGATTTTTGTATCCAAGGGAGTCCTGGAACCAGCCCCCATAAATACCAAGGGGTGACTGTGTATAGTTATTACAAATTAATTTGATTTGTGTCCTTATCAATTCAAACATTTTACCTATTTGTTTCCATAAGTGACATATCAGTCTCCCATTATTTGATCTAACAAATATTTGTGGATGTAACTAATGATGAATGATGTGGCTTTATGACACCAACCTGCTTGTTTTCTGATATCTCAGATGTTTTCTAGGATACAGTAGTATATTACTATAGAATTGTATCTTTCGTTTTCCCCCCACGGGATAGCCATGTTACATGACTATGATCCTGAGATACTCCACAGCCACTGAGACACCCGCCTGCCCAGCTCATGTTCAGTCTTGGCCCTTACTATATTCCCTGTATAATCAAATATTAATAGTTTCTTGATCCATTACAGAATATATCATATCAGAATTCTGATATATCATATCAGAATATATGATATTCTCACCATGAGAATTTGTTGGGGACTATGTTTAGGCACAATGAAGGAGGTGATGTAATACTAACAAAGATGATAAAAATGAAAATGGGAAGTGTGGATTGATCTGAGGAACATTTAAGAAATCTAAGCAATAGAGATTGATGTAGATTATCATGGAAATATTAATGTGCATAAAGAATAAGGAGATGCCAAGGTTAAATTCTAGGTTTCTAGTTTGTGTGACAGAAGAAATATGACACTAAAGTAAGGAAAATTAGTAATTAGGTCAATTTGGGGGGATTCAGGGAAGAGAGAATATTCTTTCTAATTTGGATGTATTTATATACCTTGTAGATGTCAAGAAGGCAGACAGATACCTAAATCTGGAGTTCAGAGGAAAAGTCTAGGCTACAGATAGCATTAGGAAAAATCATTGAAGAGTTACTCATTGAAGTCATAGATACATGTAACAATGTCTAAAGATTATATGGGAAAAAGGAGAAGAGGACCTCTTATTCTAGGAGAAAAATAGGTCTAATACTGTTAAGATCATCAGGTAAGATCAGGTGTGAAAACTATACTGTTAGAATTATTAATATGGAGGCCATGGGCAAACACGGCAACTACTATTGTGATGGAGCCAATTGAAGTGGAGGGAACATCATTCTCTTATATTGACATTTTTCCTCTGGCTACAGTGTCTGCCCATATGTTATAGACTCTGAAGCTAATGCCTTCTTGCCCTCTTCACCTTCCTAACCTCATTACTCAGAAAAACCATTTCTGACCCTACTGCCTACTTCACATCCCAATATTATATGCCTTTAGGGTAATTTATAATTCCTCAGTTTATTTGAGGGTTTTAAAAAAATGAATATTAATCTCCATTCCTAGAATTTATTCTCCACAAGAGTAGAACCATGCCTATTTTTACAATGCTTTTGTATCCCCAGCACCTACAACATTATGGTATATTTTAAGGGTTTCAAAATATTTGTTCAGGAAAAGAAGTAGAAAGAAAAGAAAGATGAAAAGGGAGTCGGGAGGAAAAAAGGAAGACAGAGTTAAAGCTATAAAGTATATGGAACCTTGGCCGGAGCCTTGGCTGGGCGCAGTGGCTCACGTGTGTAATCCTAGCACTTTGGGAGGCCGAGGCAGGGGGAATTGCTCAAGGTCAGGAGTTTGAGACAAGCCTGAGCAAGAGCAAGACCCCGTCTCTACTATAAATAGAAAGAAATTAATTGGCCAACTAATATATATATAGAAAAAATTAGCCTGGCATGGTGGCGCATGCCTGTAGTCCCAGCTACTTGGGAGGCTGAGGCAGGAGGATTGCTTGAGCCCAGGAGTTTGAGGTTGCTGTGAGCTAGGCTGACACCACTGCACTCACTCTAGCCTGGGCAACAAAGTGAGACTTGGCCTCAAAAAATAAATAAATAAATAAAGTATATGGAACCACTAAGAAATAAATGAAGAACAGGAAGCTAAGGGGAATTAATGGACTTTCAGAAAGATGTGACATAGATCATGTAACTCTAATACAGAAAAAAAGTCCTTCAAAAATTAAGTACAAAATGCATGAACTAAGTGAACAACTCTTAATTTTAAAACTTGATGAATTATACAACTTGGTACACACAAACACATACACACACATGCACATCCATGTAACTACTACTGCAATAAAGATATCGGACATTTACAGAGACTCCAAAGATTCCTTCATGTCAGTCTCCAGACAATAGCCTCTATAGTTAAAACCAACATTCTGATTTTATCACTATAGATTAGTTTTTCCTTTTTTTCAAATTCATGTAAATAGAAACGTAACAGTATGTCCTTTTGGGTTCTGGCTTTTAGGAATCATTCTTATTGCATGTAAGCTGTTTTTTCATTGCTAAGTAGTGTATGACTATATCATAATTTGTTTATTCACCAGTCAATAGAAATTTGTTTTGTTTTTTAGTTATTATCTACTACTAATAAAGCTGATCTTAGTTTTGTCTATTAAGAATAAAGTTTTTGCCTATTAAGGATAATGCTTTCCAATACAAGTGTTTATATATGCTTTCATTTATTTTGGATAAATACTTACCTTGGATAAATACTTAGATTGCTAAACCATGAGGTAAGTTCTGTGTTTAGCTTTACAGGAAACTGATGACCTGTTTTCCAAAGTGGCTGTACAATTTTGCATTTTCACAAGTATTAATAATATGTACAAATTCTACATACTCATTAACACTTGGTGTTATTAATATTTTTAGTGTTAGCCATAAAATAGAGTATATTGGTAGCTCATTGCATTGATATTTTGTATTTGCCTAATGATTAATGACTTTGAGTTTCTTTTCATGTGCTTGTTTGCCATTCCTATACAAGCATACCTCCTTTTACTACACTTTGCTTTATCGTATTGCACAGGTATTATGTTTTTCACAAATAGAAAGTTTGTGGCAACTCTGTATCAAGCAAGTTTATCAGCACTATTTTCCCAATACTATGTGCTCATTTTGTGTCTCTATGTCACATTTTGATATTTCTTGCAATATCTCAAGCTTTTTCATTATGATTATATATATTGTGGTTATCTGTGATCAGTGATCTTTGATGTTACCATTGCAATTGTTTTGGGGTGCCACAAACCCTGCCCATATAAGATGGTGAAGTTAATTGATAAATGTTTGTGTTCTGACTGCTCCACCAACCCATCATTTGCCCATCTCTCTCATTCTCCTCAAGCCTCCCTATTCTCTGATATACAATGATATTGAAATTAGGCCAATTAATGCAATGGTTTCTAAGTTTTTAAATGAAATGAAGAATCACACATCTCTCACTTTAAATCAAAATCTATAAATAATTAAGCTTAGGGAAACTTAATGAAGACATATCAAAACCCAAGATAGGCTAAAGGCTAAGTCTCTTGTGCCAAACAGGTAGCCAAGTTGTAAATGCAAAATAAAAAAGTTTTTGTAGGAAATTAAAAGTGCTACTCCAGTGAACATGAGAATGGTAAGAAAGTTAAGCAGCCTTATTGCTCATGTGGAAAAAGTTGTAGTGGTCTGGATAGATTAAACCAGTCAAACATTCTCTTAAGTCAAGGCCTACTTCTGAGCTAGGCCCTAACTTTCTTCAAATCTGTGAAGGCTGAGAGAGGTGAGGAAACTGCAGAAAAGTTTGAAGTTAGCAGAGGTTGGTCCATGAGGTTTAAGGAAAGGAGCTATCTTCATAACTTAAAAGTGCAAGGGAAGCAGCAAATGCTGATGTAGAAGCTGTAACAAGTTATCCAGAAGATTTAGTTAAGATGATTGATGAAGATAACTACACTGAGTAATGGATTTTAAATGTAGATGAAACCAGCCTTCTATTGGAAGAAGATGCCATCTAGGGCTTTCATAGCTAGAGACAAGACATCAATGCCTGGCTTCAAAGAACAATCTGTTAGGAAATAATGCAGCTGGTGACTTTAAATTGAAGCCTATACTCATTTCCCATTTTAAGAGTCCTAGAGCCCTTAAGAATTAGGCTAAATTCTCTGACTATACTATATAAATAGTACAATAAAGCCTGAATGACAGCTCATCTTTTCACAGCATGGTTTACTGAATATTTGAACCCCAATGTTGAGACCTATTCCACATGGAAAAAAAAATGTTTTTCAAAATGTTACTGCTCATTGACAATGCACCCAAGGTCTCTGATGGAGATGGATAAGAAGATTAATATTTTTTACATGCCCACTATCAGAACATTCATTCTGCAGCCCAGGGATCAAAAAGTGATTTTTGAATTTTAAGTCTTGTTATTTAAGAAATACATTTTGCAATAATATAGCTGTCGTATTATAGTGATTTCTCTGATGGATCTGGGCTAAGTAAATAAAAAAAACTTTCTGGAAAAGATTTACCATTCCAGATGCTGTTAAGAACATTTGTGATTCACAGAAAGTAAAAACATCAATATTGACAGGAGTTTGGAAGAAATTGATTCCAACCCTCATGGATGACTTTGAAGGGTTCAAGACTTCAGTGCAGTAAGTCACTAGAGTTGTGGAAATAGCAAGATAACTAGAATTAGAAGTGGAGCCTGAAAATATGACTCAATTACTACAATCTCATGATAAACATGTAAAGGAAGAAGAGTTGTTTCTTATGGATGAGCAAAGAAAGTGATTTCTTGAGAATGAATCTGTTCCAACTGAAGATACTGTGAACATTGTTTGACAACAAAAAAGTTGGAAGATTACATCCATTTATTTGATAAAGAAGCAGCAGAGTTTGAGAGGATTGACAACAATTTAAAAGAAGTTCTACTGTGGGTAATAAGCTACTGAATAGCTTCACATGCCACAGAGAAATCATTTGTGAAAGGAAGAGTCAACTGATGTGGCAAGAGTCTGGCCCTGTACCAAAAGCTGGACCTCAGCAGTGTGCTCCTAAAGTTGGGGATAACACCGTCTATCAATTACTACCAGGTTGGAGATTTTAAAGATGCACTTACCAGAGTGTACGGAGTGGTGCCCAAACTCCAGTGCCTTCCTCCAAGACAGGGAGAGGCGGTGCAGAAGCTCGGGCAGATAGAGCTCTGCCTCACCAAGGAGGACCAGCAGCTGCCCAAATGCGCCGAGACGGGCGAGCGGCCGTCCCCCAGGCAGGGCCAGGGGCTGCGGGTCTGTGAGGACGGCCCCATCTTCTACCCCCCACCTGAAAAGATGAAGCACTGATGCCAAATTTTGGAAATATTCTGTGTTTTAAAATACAAGAGAAATTGACAAAAAAAAAAATTTAGAAATTGTCACAGCCACCCCACCCTTCAGTACCACCACCTTGATCAGTCAGCAGCCATCAACAAGGTTTCATTGTAACAATTTGGAACTGAATTTTCATTATTTCCAAGGTATGCAGGCATATACTTTGGCATAATGTCTATGCAAATATTTTGGATATTATTTAAATAGTCATTTGTATTATTACTAATGAGTTATAGATGTTCTTTATGTATTCTGGATGCAAGTTCTTTTTCAGATATGTGTTTTGAAAATATTTTCTCCCAGCATGTGCCTTTCCTTACTGTTTTCTTAAACTTGTCTTTCAAAGAGCAGATGTTTTCAATTTTTAGTAAGTCTAAGAATTTTACTTAATGCTTCTTATCCCAAGAAGTTTTCCATTCTGAATGATGAAAACATGAACATCCGTTAGCTCAAGATATTTTTCTGCCTACTCCTTTTTTAAAGTTGTTCTTTCTCCTCTCTAGGATAATCTGCTCTCACACCGGATTAGATCAGTAGTCAGCCAAAGACTTGAAAAGAGGCCTCGGAGGATATACAGAAAAAGGTTTCTCTGTATCTTTCCGTGTGTATCTTTCTCTTTTCCAGAGCTTTAACTGGCAAAGTATAACTATCTTGGCCTTTAGGAATCTGGCTCTCAGTATCTGAAACCCAGCAAGAATTTAGTTCTAGGCTTGTCTAGTTCTTGCCTCTCCATACTACACTCTGGGTACTGCTCCCAAGCAATAAGTTGGTGCAATTGTAGGTCTCACCTATTAATTTCCCCTCTCTGAGGAATCACAGTTCTGCAACACCTGTTGTCCAATGACTTACAAGCATTGCTTTATGTATTTTGTGGGTTTTTTTCCCTAGATGTCTAGGCAGAAGGGTAAATCTGGTCCTTGTTATACCACATTGGACAGAAACACTAATTTTTATCTTCATAATATTGAAGGTATCGTTAAAAATTCACATTGAGTGTACTGATAAACATTTCCATTTGAGCCAAGTGTAATGCCAGAAATATCCATATTGTAATATATTATAATAAATCCATTGTATAAGTATTACTTTGTTTTCATAAAGTCAGATTATTATTTCATTATATGATTTCTATGTGAAGATTACGAATTTTCTGTTTGCACACTGATACTCCTACTTTCCTGATTTATATTATTAATTTTCTATTGCCATCCCCACTTGGCTGTCCCAGAAGCACATCAGCTACTTCTCAAAACCAGATTGTCTCTACCAGACACATTTTTCCTTAGGGAATCAGAATTTGGCAGAGGTTGAGGTAGGATTCAATAATCACTCAGTATTTAGTTGAACTGGCTGAATTAAATTACCTTTAGCTTTCCTAGCTACCCAGCTCAGTTATAGGCAATTTAATACAGTCATAGACAATTTAATCAATCTACCTTCATAAATTTTCCATATGGTCCAACATAGAAATATCTCTAAAATTAGGCTGGATTATAATCACCTTGCTTACAGACCTTTTGGTGATTTACATTGCCTATAGGACAAAGTTGAAATTCCTATGCATGGTATCTAATACCCTCACAATTTGACAACTGTTTACAATTCCAATTTCATCTCTTTCTTCCTCTATTTCTCAAGAGTAATATAATCTAGGGGTTAAGTTTGTGAGTTCCAGAGTTCAGATGTTTTATTTCTTAGCTATTTATTTATGTAAAATTTACTAAAATGCTTTAAGGCTGTGTTTGGAGCATTTAGGTATATAAATTTAGGTGGTAACAGTAGTGCCTACATCATATGCTTATGAGAATTAAATGAAAGTATATTAATATATTTCAAAGCACATATGAGGCCTGGGACTTGGTAAGTGCTCATTAAGTGCTTGTTATTCATTCATAACTATCTGCTTAGAGTTACAAAAACATACTAAGCCCAATCAGGAAGCCATGATTTTCCACATACAATTCCTATTTCCTATAGTGTTTTTTGGCATTCTTGTGCCTGCTAAAATTTTTGTTGTCATTCAAGGCCTGGCTCAAAAACCAACATCTTTATAACTTCTTTCTTATTGTCTACAGGTAGAATTATTATTTTCTTCCTTTGTATACTCATAACTCAATGATTATTCCCCAATGATAAGAATTATATTAGTAATACTTATTTATAAACATAACTGCCGACCTCACCACATGAGCTGTTCATTTAAGAGATGTGGAAAATTTACAGCACAGTTGAAGTGAGTCTATTAAAAAAATTATATGTACATACACATTCACATATATATCTATATATATGTATGTCTAAGGGTCTCTTTATTACTATATTTGAAGATCTCTCATTTTCCCTGAAATGTTCATGTACTTGAAAATTAAAATTTGAAGACCTGTACTCTTTCTGGATTCCTCTTAATGTCCTCAAATTCCATTTAATTTATTTGAACAGACAAAGTTCATGTGTTCATGCCTTTACCATGTATGTAGAACTGCGGTCCCCAAGCCCAGGGCCACAGAGTGGCCTATTAGGAACCAGATCACACAGCAAGAAGTGAGTGGCAAGCAACAAGGATTGATTCATCTGTGTTTATAGCCACTCCCTATCGCTTGATTCACCACCTGAGTTCTGCCTCCTGTCAGATCAGTGGCAGCATTGGATTCTCATAGGAGCATGAACCCAACTGTACACTGCACATGCGAGGGATCTAGGTTGCGTGCTCTTTATGAGAATCTAATGTCTGATGATCTGAGGCGGTGATGCTAGTGCTGGGGAGTGGCTGCAAATACAGATTATTGTTAGCAGAGAGGTTTGATTGCACAATAAATGTAATGCACTTGAATCATCTCAAAACCATCCCCCCATACCGTCTGTGGAAAAATTGTCTTCCATGAAACCAGTTCTTGGTGCCAAAAAGGTTGGGGACCACTGATGTAGATGTTAAATAAGTAAGAATAAAAATGTAACTGCAAACTTTGATAGTAAAGTAAAAAAAGTTTCTACAGTAGCAAAGAACAAAGAAATCTGTCTTGATAATTTAGAAAAGGCTTGCTTGAGGTGAGATGACATGTTAAGAATGAGTAGAAATAAATTCATTTGGTGGTGTGAGAAGGCAAGAAATGCAATATGGGCAAAGATGCTAAAGTATAATGGAGTATAAACTCCTAAAAGCAGCAATAGAAGCTTTTACTTAAAAGGATGGTCTCTGTAGTTATACTGCTCATTTCAGAGTATTAAAGGGGGAACAGACTAGGGTGTGGAGCTAACATGACCAGAATTGTAGTTTCAACAATCACTTCAGCAGAAAGCAGTGTGGAGACTACATTAAAGGATAGCTTGAATGACTGGGATAATGAAGAGGCAATTTGAGTAATCTTATCCAAGTTTGACATGATGGGGGATTGGGTAGATGTTGTCAGTGCAGATGGAGAGAAGAAGAGAAAATCAAGAACTATTCAGGAGGTATTATCTTTAGGACCTGCTGATGGAATGAATGTGGGGAGAGGAAGAATGACAAGTAAGTAATGACTCCTTGGTCTCAGGCAGCTAGAATCATGACCTGGTATAAGAATCATCAGAATCTTGGCAACTTGCTCATGATTAACACTTTTTATTCATAATTTAAGAGAAATTAATGACTTAGAGTTTAGTAGTGTTTGTAAAAAGCAGAAGGCATAATTTTGCCCTCATATATTCTGAGAAGATTGATAAAGCAAGCATGCACACCACTATTTGAAAACAATATTTAAATCCCTAATATTTCACATTTAGGAAATGTAGAAAAAATGGTACTAGATAAATTTATTAGCATTAGCTACATGATCGTGTTAACTGCCTGAACAAGCAGGAGCATAGAGTATGTGCTTACCATATGATTGATATTGTGGTTATTCATGTCTCCATAAAGTCAAATAGAAACTTTACTGATCAAATCATCCCATTTATATGCTTGAAAGACTAATTTTTTCTTGATCCTTTATTCTTCCTTATTTTACTTTGTACATGGAGATATAACCATCATCACGATTATAGGGTTAAGAAACTATCTGAAGAATTCTAATTTCCCTTTTACATTCCACATTTTTTTATGAAAGACATTTTAAAACTTACTATTTTGTTTTTATACACCATTCAATTATCAATAATAAATTTAAATCTTTCATCCAAAAAATTTATATGATTTGATGCATTTTTACCAGAAATACTGAGGCAATTATAAATTTATTAATATTATAATTGATGTGACCTCAAAATTTCCATTAGATTTACATCTTTCTACATCCATCTAGACAAATTGATTATGAATTTAGTATAATTCTATGGCCTGCATACTGAATGGCCCAGGCTAGGATATAAAATTTCTAGAGTTGCCAAATATCCTTCAATTATATGTTATTCTCAATCAAGTAGAGGTCTAATTGGCTTATTCATCTATTCTAACATATTGTTTTAAAATTTACCTAGGAAAATGTCACTTTCTCAAATGTTCTCCTAAATATTCAATTAAATAATATAAATAATTCACCTTAATGATCTCCTCATGTTCAAGAAATGTAAAAATATATTAGCTAAGTACTTATTTTTCTTTGTACGATTTAAGTACTCTGATCCTAAATATCATTACATCACAGTATGGTGATTTTTAAGGGTATGTTACCTGGGCAAAGTTGAAATTTATTAAATTTTCTTTCTAAAGTGATTTTTTTTAATCTTTCAGGATTTATTTTTCTCTAAAATGACTTTGAATATCTTATGTGATAATTTGAGGATGAGAAATTTTCCCCAAAATTCCTGTATGTGCGTAAAATGATTTTATGAATTTGAGACTTTTGTCAGGAATACTACCATAAATATATTTTTAAAGATGGCTGTAAGTATAAATGGCTATCTTAAAGCTTTGAAATTTGCTGTTGAAACTGAGAAAATAGAACACTCTCTAGACCTACTTCACAGAATTCTTCTCTTTGCTGTAATTATCAAATGAATAAACAAAATTTAAGCCAAATATCAGAATATTTTGTCCTTATATTAATTGTATGAATGGGACCCAAATGCCCCAAACAAAATAATCGCCCTTATATTCTTTAACTCTATACCTCATGTGCTCAGAACCATAACTATGGAGAAAAGTTTTACAAACATTCTTTAAGTCACCATACCCTTTCCACAGTTCTTGCCAAACTTCTACACAGTAGGAACTATCAAAACGAGTGCCAAACCCTCACGTTCCTGATATAGCTTCCAACAGCTGCAAACCCTTAAGCTTCAAGCGCAGCTGCCTTGAGCAGAACTATTGAAAGGACCCACAAAGGCAGATACACAGATTACATATGTTCAATAACTTTAGAGCAATAATAAGAATATGTGGTTATATTAAGGCCATTAGACAGGAGAGAAATTGCACAAGCAGTCTCTAATTGACCTTGGAGAGAGAGAGTCTGATCTCTCTTATTGTGCCACCATTAGTCCCCAAATCATCTACTTTTGTTAGGATTATACATTCTTTCAACACACAACCCACACCAAATAGAGGGCAATTACATTGGTTCAGTTAGTGCCCGCTCTCTGAATTGTAATTTTCCAAGGGAATGCTATTCGAACAGTTAATTCCTGAAAAGTCTGAAGCAATTCTTGGCATTAAATTATTACTAAGGATCCAATATATATGATATATATATATACCAAATTGGAGAATGGAACCTACCACAGACATCTGAGCTATACCATATAAAAACAAAGAGCAAATTCAAGTAAAACCCCACATCTGATGAAAAATAACCTAAAACATGTTTTTCTTCCAATTTTAAAAACTGAATTTGGCCATGCATTTCTCTTGTTCCCATCCAAGATCAAAACAAGTTCAGTTAATACTTTAAAACTTTTTTCCCTTTTCTTTTAAAGAATGTTAGAAAACTATACATCTGCAAATTGCTCTTTTATTCTTTCAGCTTCTAACTTCATTCGGTTGAGTGAACATAACTGAGCAGGTCCATGTGAAGATAGAAGTGAAATTTAAAGATTTTTGTTCTTGTTATGGATGTGTGCCTCTCTGAATCCACATCTCTGTAATTTTAGCACTATTATGTTCATTTATGCCCAATCTCTGTACCTGACTTCCCATTTCTTCAAATATTTATCGTAAGAGGCAAAAGAATAATCTTTGAGTTAGAAATAAATAAAGTCTAAGAGAAACTTAAATGTTAGGTAATACAAATGTGTGTTTAGCCTCTTGGGCATCATGAATTCCTGTTTATCAAATCTAAACAGTATTAACATTTTAACAATCAACTCTCATTGTTTATTCTAATGTAAGAATGAGATGATGCAAAAATGTAGGAAGAATATAATTCTAGACAATTATTTAATTTGTGGTTTAATTTCCTATTCCACTTAAATTTTACTTACAGTTAAAATGAATAGAGAGCACACAAATTGGTGTTAGTCTACCCATTTTAAGGGATTTCTTTTTCTCTTTTGTATGATGCAAACCCATAATTCTCATTCATATTTATTTATCCATCATTGTGATATGTAGAACATTTTCCACTAATTTTATATATGCATATACACACACTTTATTCTATATATATCACACACATATACATACACATACATACAAATATATAAAAATATGTGTGTATCTATATGTGTGTGCATATGTGTATGTATAACATTATAATAAACACTTTTGTGGAATAAAGCTTTTGTTAAGCTTTGGTTATTATATAGCTTTTGTTAGACCTTTGATAAGATTTGCTATCCCTGACCAGCAGGGTTTATCAATTTTTGCCTGAAATGTTCTCCTCCCAGAGATAGCATTATTTCCTGAAATTTATTGTTTATTTTTGTTTTGTTTTGTTAATTTTATTTGAGAGTATTACAGGAGTATAAATATTTTGGTTACATGAATTGCTTTTGTACAGTTTGAGTCAAAGTTGTAAATGTGCCCATCACCCAGACAGTGAGAATTATACCCATTAGGAAGAGAGGATGAGTAAATCCTGAAATTTATTGTTGGGAAACATTTCTTGTTAGGCAATTCTATATGCTTTTGTTCTTTTTGAAAAGTGCTTTGGGGCTACATGTAGATCAAGAAGAACATGTGCCAACCTCCTTTCCCACACCAAATGTAATGAAAAATATGACCTCAAACCCCAGCTGCACAAAACATTAAGGATCTAGGGAGATTCTTTATCAAGGAGTTTCCAATGATCAAGAATGCAAGCTTGCTTCAATGAGATCTCAACACAGTGATCCCTCCCTCTAAAGCCTTTTTATGTTAAATTGAATTTGAATCCATTCCTTGGTGAACTTTAATCTTGAGCTAATTATGACCCAATGCTCCTAGGGCTCAGTAGTCTTCTGTTGCTTGGGATATGTTTTGAAACACTGCCAGCTGAATGCAACAAAGAGAATGACACACAATGGATTATTGGCCAAATAGTATTTTGGAAGACAAAATGAGAGCTACTCGTCTTCCTTAAGTGTAACTTCTTTGTTTTCTCATGAAATGCCTGTTTTAAGGAATGGGAAGTACAGATATATATGTGGACATGGGTCTCTATGTTTTTTGTGTTCATGTATATATTACACATGCATCAACAAAAATGTGCTAAGCAAAATAAAACATAGTTTCAGTATTTTTCTTGTCAGCCCTTTTGGAATTTATTAGTATATGACATGAAAATAACTTAATGAATTGGGTAACAGTTAAAAAATAACTAAAATTTATTAATGCTAACTATATGCCAGATACTTCAGATTTTTTTATGTCAATCTTCATCGTATCAATGCTATGAAGTGTCAATGTTTAATTCTGTTTTGCAGGTGAGTTAATATGTCTTAAGTATAAGTTATTTGTCTAAAGTCACCTAGTGAGCCAGGATTCAAACCCAGGCAGTCTGCATAATACCTCCTCTTCCTAATCACCACTGATCTTGTTCTGTAGCAAAAATAACTTGAAGTCAAGGGAAAGTATTGGCATGATATAGATAAAAATCATGTTATTCTTAAGGAATTATATTTAGGTCAGAAATTCTGAAGGAAATTGAGAAACTGTACATAATTCTTTCATACTTTAACATAGACTCTTTTACAAAACTATAAGACATCCTAGTTTACTTGATAAAGTGCATATATGTGTGTGTATATATAATGGGAATATTTATCATCCTATCATAGGCCTACTTTGGGATGATTCTGTCTAATGAATTCTCCTAATAGAACCCCAGGTTTGTGTGCATGTGTAGATAATAAAGCAACCCTGGCATTCTGGCTCCTCCTCCTTCAGCACATTTCTCCCACAGGCTCATAGAACACTGTCCTACTGTATGTAGATAAAATGGAGGTTGTGAAATTCAGTTCATGTTTTCATTCTTGCTTTGACTGAACATCTGCTCACCCAAGACCAGCTTTTTTTAGTTCCATCTACTCATTACTATGGTTACCATGGTATATGCTCTATTTTAGGCCTGTATCTGTTGGCGTGTGGCCATTCTCTTTGGGGGGAGAAAAGAAGAAGTTTTCTAGAGCCAAACTGGCCTTCTATTCAGTAAATATGGTAATTTTTGCCTATGCAAAGTTTCCACCCCTCCCCTTTCCTTTTATGTTTGGTGTTCTTCTGTTTGGAAAAGGATCTTTCCATCCAACATTTTTTGTGTGGATTTAACCACACATTTTCTACTTAATTACCCCCTCTGTTTTGAAAAGTTTCCCCTTAATTGCACTCATAGAGGGTTTGTTTCTATAGTCATTGTGATATTTAAATGTGACAGTTGCCTACTTATATTATTCTAAATATGGTATCTAGGAGGAAGATGTTCTGATATTTTTAAAAGAAGATTATGTTGTTACTAGATTTTAACTGTACTATAGATCCATGCTGTCCAACATGATAAATAGCCAGTAGCCACATGTGGCATTTGAGTTCTTGAATTGGGATAGTCTGAGTTGAGATATGTAGATATTAAAGACACAGTAAGAAAAAACGAATGCAAAATATCTCAATAATTTTTAAATTATTACATGTTTAAATAACATGTTGGTTATAGTAGGTAAAATAAAATATTATTAAAATTAATTTCATATTTTATTTTTTTTATTTTTTAATGACTACTAAGAAATTATATATGTGGCCTACACTGTCTGTCAATTAGAGAGTGCTGCTTTAGACCACCTCTGAAATTTGAGATGTCAGTAAATTAAAATAAAACACTAGTTGGTATATTTATTATTTAAAGTCATGTGTACATTCTATCATGAACAAGCATAATTTCTATGCTTGAGTACATGTCTTTATAGTTCATAAATGTCTCATTTAAAGGCAACATGGTTGAATTCCCAAAGAAAATGTGAGTCACATAGTCTTCACTTTTCATCAAGGACTAAACATATTGTATGTGTTTATGATAGAAAGACAGATGATAGATCTTTCTCTCTTTTTCTCTCTCTCTCTCTCCCCCTCCCCTTCCCCCTCCTCCTCCACCCCACTCCCATCTTGCTCTCTCCCTCTCTCTCCCTTACCCTATCTCCCTTTTTCTCCCTCTCCTTATCACATATACATAGACACACACACACACACACATCATAGTTTCTTAGTTGAATTAATACTTTATCTTCCACAACTATGACCTATATTTGCTAAGTAAAAATATCTTTTTTTATCACAGAGTAAACCTTCATAGTCAAAATGTAAATGCAAAAGACATGAGGAATAAAGACACAAAACTCATGCTTTTAATTATAAAAGGAATGTTCTACCATTATGCCAAGACCAATTTAAGTTATATATTATACAATTCTGCCTGTTTTATAAGCCTATAACCTTAGGTTCTATAAGCAACCAACACTTATGATAAGTGAATAGTGAGGGAAAAGAAATAATTACTAAGAAATTCTAGTAATTTAAAGAATTTCTCCTCCCTATTTCATATCTCTATAGAACAGATCCAAATTATTTGAAAGAATTTAAATTTTAAGCATGAGTTTGTATCAGTAAGGAAAAAAGTATAGTAGGAAATATATACATAAAATATTATAAATTGGTGTTACATTTTAGAAAGATTTTACCAAAAAAATCAAAATAAAATTTTTTATTAATATAAGTAATTATTATGATTTAATAATATAAATTATTTAATTTATGTTATTCTATTATTTGTTTTATTATAAATTGTGAATAGACAAGTTTTCTGGAAAATTTTCTGAACTGTAAAACTTCATCTCTAGTTTTATGAGATTAGATTGAAATGTATATGATTAATTGAAGATTATGAAAACAATCTTCTCTATAACCAATTATGAAATACTTCCAATATTACCCTGAAATCTTTATCTCATAAAATATATTTTAATTTATAAAAAATTGATAGAATAACAAATTGTAAATGAAAATTAAATTTGCATTCCAAAATATTAACTCTTAGAAAAGATCAATTCAGACCTTTGAAATATGTAGACAGAGTAGCTGATAAAAGTTTAGTCTTTGATTACTCACTGCATTTTAGTTAGTTAACTTTTTAAAAATTTCAGTGTATTATAGGGGTACAAATGTTTTGGTTACATATATTGCCTTTGCCCCACCCGAGTCAGAGCTTCAAGCATGTCCAGATGGTACACACCACACCCATTAGGTGTGAATATACCCATCCCTTCCTCCCCCCCCTCACCTGCCCAACGCCCAATGAATGTTACTACTATATGTGCACATAAGTGTTGATCAGTTAATACCAATTTGATGGTGAATACATGTGGTGCTTGTTTTTCCATTCTTATGATACTTTACTTATTGTCTTCCATATTTAGCCAATTGTAAGAAAAGAAAGACATGGATGCATACTATTATTTTTCAGTGTACTTTGTGGACATCAGGTATTTACCAAAATCTGTTAAATGTGGGAGATAACACAATGAAGAATCTGAAAATTACATCTTTTATTTCCAGTGTATTTCCAGTGTATTAAGTTTAAATATCTGGTAATGGAATACAATGTGGCATGGGAAATTCAAGTCATTTCCCTTTAAGGTTTAAAAATAACTTCTCTGATGCCCCAAGACTTAGAATTCATTTAAATTATAACAGATACTTAGTCATTCTGTATGTATAGCATATGTCTTGGATAAAAGTCACAAGCTGAAAACAAAAGAGAGAAGTGTCTCTGCTCATAGGCATTCTGCCTTTGAAATTTTTCTTTCTTTAAAGGATTCCAAAATTAGCATACTTCCCAGATTATCTTCTGAATTCCTGGTGTTGGAGCTATATTTTTCTTCATTTAATTTTTTCTTTGGAGGGTAAAGTACATCATGGTAAGCTGGAAGAGTTTTGAAATTTTGAAGTTATAATTAATAAGCATTCTTTGGTGTCTTTCTATTAATGAAAGACCACTATCCTAGCCTCATCATGTTTTGGGGATTTGTAAATTTCTTCTGTGAATGCTAAGGATTATAATAAAGAAGCAAATGAAGAATGTAAAGAGTATAAAGTCTGAGTTGTAGAAAATTTTAAACAACATCATTTTAAAGTTAGAGTGCTATTGCGGTTGAATATTAGCCAACAAAAGATAGTTTCTATATGTTACATTTCTTACAATCAGACAGAGGTGGGAGGTATAAACACAAAATTAGGGAGGATCAAGGGAGGTCTTAAATATTTGGGGGATAAGGACTTTGATAGGTGCTTCAACTGGGAATCCTGGAAAATTGTGGTTTTATAAGCTATTTCTAATATGGCACATGAAATATGAAGTTACTATTGTTTTTCACATTTCACATAAGAAATACCCCACCATGGCCAGCTTTTAGTTGCCAAATAGTATTAATGGAGGTAACTGAAGAACTAGTTGACTCCTTGTAAAAGGCTTGAAATATTCATGATACCAGTCTTAGAGCTTGATTCATGACTTTTTAAAAAATGAGATTGCATTATTTTTCTTTCTTATCCTAAATAATACAATAATTTATAACCCTAAAATGTTAAGTCTTTACCTTGATAATGTGTATAATAAGTAGAGACACTTAAATGTCTGAGACCTGTTTAAATGTAGAAAACTTAATAAAGTTACTCAATGTTTAATTATACTCAAGAATCATAAATATTTATTCTAGGGAAAAAACTAATACATAGTGATGATTCGATTATTTTTTCTTCTATAATTTTTTCAATAAAACACAAAGCCATATATGTATGTGTATATATATATATATATATACACACACACACACACACAGAGACACATGCACAAAAATTTCAACTTATTAGAGCCTTAGATTGATTACATCACAGCCATATGTTAAAGCTATATTCTTCCAACTACTATCCTGAATTGCCACTGGAAAATCAAAAGTTGATTAGTTTCCTCAAATTAGACAGTTTTAAATTCTCTCTCTTTTATTTTACCCTTTAATTTGAGTACAAACTCACAGTAAAGAGTTAATAGACTTTAACTTGTCGTTTAGACATTTAACTAGACATTTAGATTTCAACAGACTACTGTCCAGGACATAAGAGGTCTAAGAGACTAGTCTTATAGATTAGAATTAAGAACATTTCTTTTTATTGGCAGTATATCAAGTGTTACATGCTATAAAAAAAAAAAGGTAGATTACATTGCCATGAATAATAATACATAATAATTTACAATCACATTAATCACATTTTAATGTGCAGGAATATTATGTGATTTTTTTTCTGGAAATGAATCACTAGGACTTAGAATTTTGGGTTTATTTATAATGTCTGATAGCAACATCTGCTATGAGCCACTTGGTATTAACACGTTGCATGATTCAATGACCTATGTAGTTTCTGGATCCTTTGTTGAAACTCTCTCTAAAAGCGTATTTATGACTGAGTAATGGCAAAAAAAGCAATATCATTAAAGCGGAAGACAATAGAATCTTGGTTATAATTTTGTGAATAAGCTAAAAAGAAACCACTAGGAGTCAGAACTTTTATTTTTTTTGTTTGATATGTTCACTCATGCAAATTACATTTTCCCAACGTGCCAGAACATTTCATTAATAACAAGGAAATACCTCATTGCCAGTAGGGTTGAACAGGCTTTCTTCCACATTCCTATTTTACTTCAGCAGATTGGACTTTCCTTCCTCCCATTTCTCCTTTCTCTGCCTCTAAAGGAGCATGCATGCACGCACACAGACTTCATTCTCTCTTATTATTTGCCAGCTGCAATGCTGAGATGCCAAGCTCTAAAATGTTTTTTTTTTTTTTTTTAAACAGCAGCAGCAACAACATCTGGATCTGTGAAACTTTAATCTTGGCTGGTTTGCTTCTTTTCCTTTATGGCCTTCCAGGCACCTGTGGACGTCCTGTACATACACAATGACATCAAACTGTAGTTGGAAATCTGATTCTCTTGGTATAATGAACAATGATTAGTTAGAAGCGTATAAAACCACAAACTGCTAGTAATAAAGAACAATTTCAATACATTGTAGATAAAGGGCAATGAAAACTTAAAAATTAAGAGAATTTAAAAGAGTTAATGTAACTAGAGTCACCTGAATCCTTTATTTTCAAACTTTATTACAAAATAATGGGCTGAAATGAAAAGCAGGAACTAAACAGACTTTGTCTAAGGTAGTAGGCTCTTGTCATAAAATATTAAGCCTTGATTTCAAGCTAAAAGAACTTTGGGAGGAAGCCAAAAAATTCTTCCAAATACTTCTCATAATTTCTTAATCATCTTAGATGCTTCTATTTTTTTTTTTTTTGATTTCCTAAAGTTCCTGATGTCTTTTTGAGATCCAGATTGAATGACTGCAAAATAAGATTAGGAGATTACTCAGAAAAGCAATCAATAGTTCAAAACAGAAAGCCATATCTGTCATAGGCATTGACTACTTGATACTTCATTTAAAAGATTTCTATGTAGGTCATGGCATGCAAATATAAAAACTGAGATAGTTGACTTTGATCTATAAAACCTAACAGTGTATGATTCTTTCTTTCTTTCCATGGCATATAATCATTGGTTTATATCTTGGATGGCTTGGATAACCACCCTCAGATATGCATATCAAAGAGATAGATATAAGCATAATCCATTCCTACAGTTTTTATCCTCTTTGATTTAATAAAATCCAAACCATTCTCATATCTAAAGTATTAAAAAAAAATGACCATTTTAGTTGTTAGCATGAGCTTCATGGAGGAGTTGGATGAAAGAAAACAATGTGCTCATAAAATTCTAAAATACCTCATCATTTTAGTGTCCAAAAAATAAAACTACTGCCACACTCCATGTAACATAAGGAAAAAAAAAATGGTGGAAAGTGAATGGCAGATGACTGTTTGGAGAGGTAAACTAAAGGGTATTAGATAATATCCTTTCAGTGACGAGACTGGATATCTCCTCCCATTTTACCTCCTCACAAACTCTGCAACTGATATCTTCAAAATGTTTACTTATGATATTTTCCTGAACAAATGATCTTCATTGGAAACATTTAAAATTTAGTAGATCTTATTATTTAAATGCATATAGTCTTTTGTTATATATCATCTTCTTTATTTTTTAAAATTGTTTCAAATTTTGATATTAGACTCCCTAATTGTTCTGTAGGTACATTTAAAAAGTCATTGATTTCACCCATACTTTATTTTTCAGATAACTAAGCAATTGTTATCATCCCCACTGTTGACATGTGCTATAAAAAGTATTTAATAATGCAACCTACAATATATTAATACCATACAAGATGCTTTCAGGCTTATTTTTAATTCTCAATTAAGTATTTTTTTTAATAGGCCAACTAAAAACTAAGCAATGAGGCCTATATCCAGGACATAAAATATTTATTCCTGCTTCATATAAGCAAGTGATTCCTTAAAATAAATTGAGTTTAACTGGTCTTGCTTCTATTTAACTTGAGTTACTTCTTATGAGAATCTGTGTTTTTCTGTATTATGCATTTATCTTTGCCCATTCGGTATGAATGTACAGCATCTGATACTGACTGGCCCCAAATCACTGTTATTAAATTAATCATATAATGGGACACATAATTAAACCACCAGTGATAAGCTCAAAATTTGCTACAGAAATAAAATCATAAAATTATTATAGTACAGGACAGTGATTTATTTCAGGGTCACTAAAGCCACAGGTAAAGACACATAGAAAAGTACAAACATATAACACAAAATAAAACAACTTTTAAAATTAGGCACTGTATTCCCTCTTACTTTTTATGAAATGATGATTTTAATGATTATTGATTAGAAAATATAGGGTAACACTATATTTTATAGTGATTTGGTAAATAAAATCATGGCCTCCATTGTATTAATATTTCAGAATCTCATTGTTATTCACTTGGACTATTACAATGGTCATGTGATTTGATTTCAACCTTTATTCTAAGTTTTTGGTAGAGTGTTCTTCCTAAAATTCTATTTTATTCTTGTTACTTTTCTGATTACAGTGTTCCTTAAATCTTCTGCCATGACAACCTCACAAAATTCATCTTTCACCTGCTTGTTTCATTAAATTGTATGTTTTAAAATACAAAACTACATGTAATTTTTTGAACACTCAATGTTTTACTGCCACTATGCCTTCACACATAACGTTACCTCTGTCTTAAATGTCCTTATTGATCTCTCTAAGCCACATTTGCTACATTCTTATTTGCCTGATGCAATTTGATTTTTTTCTTAAAAATCCCAGGTTGATGGAGAATAGGGTGAATCTCAAAGAAAAAAAGAAAAAAAAAATCCCAGGTTGAAAATGACCTCTTCTGGGAAACTATCTGTGAAATCAAGTCAGAATTATTCACTCCATGCTTTGTAATATCTCCGTATCTTTAATTCAGGCACATTTTTGCATTCTTCTTCAAATATTTACATGCCTTTCTCTCCCATGAGATTTTGAGTTCCTTTTTTTCCTGGGTATGCATTTTATTCATACCTGGGTTTCAAGTGTCTAGTAGTGTGCCCAAATCTGCAGAAAATATTTGTTGGATGAACAAAGAAATGACATGAATAGGTCAAATGAATCAAAGTCAGTACAAAAAGGATATTTTTAGTCTGTATAAATTTGCCATAGGTTGTTGAAATGGATCAGCCATCATCAATTGATTCAATATTAATGAGTCTATCTCATCAGAAAAAACACCTTCAAACATCTCATGCCCTGCAAGTAATATTGCATTTTTTTCAACAATGAAACTTTTCTCATATAAAAAACTCTTATTCTGAAAATTACCATCTATTTCTTCTCTTTCCCTCTTTTTCCTGCCCATTATTTTTTTTCTCTCTCTCTCTTTTTTCCAAGAACTGAACATTTACTTTATGCCAGAACCTTTTCTAGGGCACGGTAATAAAGGGGCCATTAATGTTTATATATGGTTACCAAACTGTCTTGTGACAGTGAAAATTAGTTTTTTAACTGTAAAGAAGAGGGTGTTAAAATATTTTTTCCCATGTAAGCTGCCATAAAAGCATTACTGGCCTCTACTATTTCCAGTCCTTATTTACTTGACTCATTTCTGGTTTTCTGAGTAATATTCCTAAGGATTATACTGTCCTTTTAATTTCTTTATAACTTACAAACACACTTACTTGTACAAAGGGAATTATATGTGCATTGGTGGTATAGTGGTGAGCATAGCGGCCTTCCAAAGGAATTATATGCAAATTAATGAAAATACGCTGTTGAAAGATAAATGGAGCCACCCAAAATAAAGATTTAATTAATAAACTCAAAACTATAATCTATCAATTATCATCCCAATAAATTAGAAAATGCTATAAGTTATCTTTGTATTTTATTTATTTTGTGGTAAGTATATGCAAATATTATGTTGTTGGCATTAATCCTAGTTTTAATTTTATCTCTTGCTAAAAGACCTAGCATAAAGGAAAACAGCCTTGAGGGTTGTTCATTCATCAAAAAGATCATGTTCCATAGCTGCTTTTCTATATTGAAGTTTGCTTCATTTGCATGCTTTTTTGCTTGAAATCTGTGATTAAATGCCACATTCTTTGCATTAACTAGCAGTGGTGAAAGTTATAAAATTGAAGGTTGTTCAAAATAATGCTAATTTGAAAAATTAAACTCATCTATGTATAATAAGATAGTTATGATGTATAAATAGTAATCTTATATATTTTAAAAAGATCTCATATAGCACTGTTCTAACAGATTTTATAAAAATCAGTATTTTCAAATGCTCACATGCTTCCTCTGTTAGGAATTACACATTCTCTTTAATACTACTTTGGCATCAAGAGTACCTTTGTCTGTTTGCTTTCTTTTCGTCTTCCTTCTCCCTCCTTCTCTTTCTCCTTTCTTTCCTATCATATTTTTCGCTTTTCTTATCATGACTATTGCATTTTACATGAAGTAAATGCCTGATTATTCCAATTAAAACTACTTGCTTCCTGACTGCCCTTGAACATACTTCATGACCTAGAATTACGTTATTTTGTGTAGTTTATTTTGAAAGATCTTTTGCAATCCTTTCATATGTAAATGTTCACCTCCCTGAAAATATTGTAAACCTTTTTTTTTTAATTGCAAAATATGACAGAGGTACAAACATTTTGGTTACATAACTTGTTTTTGTACCATTTTAGTCAAAGTTATAAGTGTGCCCATCACTCAGATAGTGTACATTGTACCTGTTAGGTATGATTTCATCCATCCCCTCCTCTCCCTCCCACCTGCTTGATCTCCGTTGAGTTTTACTTCCATCTGTGCACATGAGTGCTATTTGATTAGTTCCAATTTAATAGTTAGTACCTGTTGTGTTTGTTTTCCATTCTTGCGATACTTCACTTAGGAGAATGGTTTCCAGTTCTATTCAGATTGTTACAAAAGGTATTAATTCTTTTTTTTTTTCTTAATGTGGAGAGAAAAGAACACTTATACACTGTTGGTAGGGTTGCAAACTAGTATAACCTCTATGGAAAATAATATGGAGATTCCTCAAAGAACGACAAGTAGACCTATCATTTGATCCAGCAATCCCATTACTGGGTACTTATCCAAAGGAAAAAAGTCATTTATCAAAAAGACACTTGCACTTGAATGCTCATTGCAGCACAATTCACAATTGCAAAGATGTGGAAAATACTGTAAATCTTTTAACGGTAGACATCAACTCATTGGCACTTTGCACACTTCAGACTACCTGTCATTTTAAAAATGGACCTGTAATATTGTGCCTGTAACTGCCTCTGAAGCTATTTTCAACACAAAGATAATATGTTATATTATATAAATGTTCACAAAATAGCATAAATATAAATATACATAAAATACTTAATATTAATAGATACATATCATTTATAAAGTCCTTTTTTGAAGGATATTTTATAAAATAAAAATTGATCATTGTATCCTTTCACTAACTATAGAGTAAAACTATGTTTTGCTCATGAGTTTTACTTATATGCCCCCAAATCCAAATAAATAAAAAACAAATAATTCAAGAAAATATTTATTATTTATGGTTCATAAAACAAACTTTGGTTTATAATATTTTTCTCCCCGAATTATAGAATTAGCCAGTTTAGAATTTGGCCATAAACCTTCATTTAACTTTACTGCTATGAATGCCCTTGCATACATCCTTCCCCTAAACTATATTGAAAGCTGTCTGAATAATCTCCCTGCTTGAATGGGCAGCTTCTACAGCCCAAACTTTACCACAGTGCCAGGTTTCAGAGTAGTACTTTTAAATAGGCAATAGTATAGGGAAATATTTTTCAGCTATGGAAAAGGACAATGCACCATTTGTGATAACATGGATTAACCTGGAGGACATTATGTTAAGTGAAAGAAGCCAAACGGAGAAAGACAAATATATGATCTCCCTTCCATGTGGAATCTAAAAAGTTAAATTGATAGAAGCAGAGAATAGAAGAGTAGTTACTAGGACCTAGGAGAGATGAAGAAAATTGGTTGAAGGGTACAAATTTTCTATTATAAGATGAGCAAATTCTGGGGATCTAAATTACTGCATGAGTAGTGATGGATGTGTTAATTAATTTGATTGTGATAATCATTACACAATGTATATACATCTCAAATCATCATACTTTATACTTTGAATATATTCAATCTTTATTTGACAATTAAATATTTTTAAAATACAAATATAAAAAAAATAAAATGGGCCAAATCCTATCACTCCTCTGCTCAAAACCTTCTGATAACATACAAGACTCTCCAAGGCCTGCCTATTCCTTCAAAGTCTAGAAGGCTCACAGTGGTTAGGCTCATACATTTCTAGGTAGATCTCATCTACCACCTTGCCCCTAGCTCAGGCTACTGCAGCTGCACAGACTTCCTTGCTACTCCTAGAATACTTCCATCTGTCTAATATAAGTCTCTTCTGTCTCAGCTTCACATACCCTGTGACTGGCTTTCTCCTTTTATTCAGATCTTTGTGCAAATGTGACCTTATTAACCACTTCGGTACAGCACTCACTGGCCAGGAAACCTTGCCCATAGCCGGCACTCATAGTCCCCATGATTGTTTGTGCTGTGCACTGAGGACAAATCTGTTTTGCTCTTATGTGATGAGGAAAGCTTTAAAGCACTGAAAGCTTGTTTTACTTTACAGGCAGCTTTACTTGTAATGTAAATCAGAATAGGTGACATATACATATATGTTTTCATTATGTTATTTTTAAATGTTCAAAATTTTATTTTGATGAGTGAAAAATTAGAGAAGTCAATTCAAAATTATAGTTTTACTTTATTCATATCATAAAGAAATAAGGCAAGTTTTTTAATATTATGATAAATTTTATTCTTTGGTATGATAAATTTCGAAGCATGGAGCTACACATAGGCCAACATTACATTGTTTACAATAGTATCTAGTACTATGCCTTTTATTATTTTTTGAGCATACAATACATCATACTGGATTTTTCCTTTTTGTTTTATCACTATTGTAAGGTGCTGGAAAATGTCTTTCCCTAAAACGCATGAGATTTTCTGATGCAGTACAAGTGTTGTATTGCCTCGATTCAGAGTACTGTTGTAGAAGTTTTGTCATTAACACTAAAGTCAACTCTCGGCTGTGAGCCTGCATATCATGCTGTAGGCTAAAATCAACGCTCGGCTGTGCGCGTTCATCTGTGGCTATCGACTATAATCGACACTCGTACCAAAGTGGTTAAAGAAGCTATCCCTGACCTTCCAATCTAAAATAGCACCTCCCATCACTCTCTTTCTCTCCTTTGCTCCACATTGGTATTATTGTTTAATAATTTGATTGATTAATTGATTATCTATTTACTCTCCCTAGAATGTAAATTTTATAAAAGCAAGAATTTCACCTGTTCATTGTCTTAACTCAAAAATTTAAAATTGTGCCTGCTCCATACTTGACACAAACTAAATATTTGCTTAAGAATCTATACATTTATATAGAGATAGATACATATACATTCTCCTTTGTTATAGGTCTGTAGGTATATTATAAAAAATAGAGATGTATATATTATTGCGTATGTAGCATCTACTACATTAGATGTACCACTTGTTTTCATACTCTTAATATATTATGTGATGAGTGTCTTTTTTCTTACCCCTTGAATGTATACTCTTTGAGGGAAGGAGTTGCTTGTATCTAAGCTGAATTTTAATGTTTTTTACTACACTGCACATGACTTATACATTTTATCAATCAATAAATATCTTCTGAATCTTGAAAGAATGAAGTGATTTTGATGGTTAATAATTATAATGTAATCAGGCCAATTGTGAATCTTCCTTACCATTTTCACCCACATATTGTAGTCTATTTAGCTAAGCATATTTTGGTATGTAATTTTTTTAAAATAATAGAAAGTGATTTTATAACCACATACTTCCTAATAAATTTCAGTCTCTGAAAAAATAAATTCAGAAATTATTTTGAATTTTTTTGTTAAAGGTCAAAAATTACATATTTTGTTATCTAGAATTCTAATTTGGTAAAATATTATTGACAATGTATATAGAATCATCATTTTTCCATTTATCTATCAGCCAAGAACAACATTTGCTATGTTTCAACCATATGTTCTTTTCTTTTTACTCTATAACAATCTTGTTTTTGTTCATTCATTGGAGCTGGCAGATAACTATAAGGGTTTGAATTCCTAAGCCAATTCAGCATTAACTTTATATCCATGACCAATGTCAAATCTGAACTCTATCTAATAGAAATATTGAGTAATCTCATGTTAATCTTCTCTATGTCCCAGCTCTGACTTGCACTAATGAATGATGTTTGACTAAAAATCCCAATAGATTACTGCTGTCCTATAGAGTTTGCTTTTTTAAGAAACCACTCTATAGATTTATCTCACCCACATAAGTCAGGCTGCTGTAGCTTGACAATCTTTGAAAGGTCTTCATACACTCTGTAATTAAAAAAAAAATCCTTGACTGTTGGTGCCAGGAATGTAATTTGGTTCAACCATCATGTTGGTAAACACTAGTTCTTCAGATAATTTTATTCATTTACACATTTTGTCCATGTATTGATTTATCATTCAATTAAAAATCTAGGAAAGGTAATACAAAATTAAAAACTTTTAAACACTTCATTGTGAAACATTTAAAAAGTAAAATGTGCTACTCTCTGGAGGAGAATAAATTGACTTACACATGATTTTAACGTCACATTTTAAATAAAAATATTTGAAGTAAATATTGTTATTGTGCAGATGTGCTACAACAAAGAAAAATTCATGGGATATTACTTTTTGCCTGCTATAATATCAAAAAAATTTAAATTTTAGATTAAAAACTAAAATCCTTAGCCTGTGTTGCATGAACCTTGAATGATGGTAATCAACCATGATGCGTGACTAAGGCATACATCTGTCCATATGATTTATGACAGAATATAATCAGAGAATAAGCTTTCCATTTTTTAAAGAACTATAGTTTATTGTAAGAAAGGGTCATGGAAGCATGGAAGTTTTTAATTTATACTATTTCTTCAGGGTTCTCCCTACTTCCCCCCCCCCCCCAATTTACTCATTTTTACTCGTTGCTTGCTGCAAATACCCCTTGTGAATTCCCACTCAGGAAATGCATGGCTTCTCTTCATCAGAGAAATGTTTTCTTTTTAAAGAAGGGAATGGTATGTTCTGCTTTAGCTGAAGGTGGTCTGCCTGTCATTTGTGGCATGCTTGATTATGTAATTATTAATGCCAAAAGAACATGTAGATTAAGAACTTTTCTAAAATGAGTGTCAGCAAACTTTAGCAACCCTAGGAAAGTGAACTGTATCGTTTGAAGAGGAAATCAAGTACTCTTGAGTATTGATGCTTTTGATTGACATAAATATACTATAGAATAAAAGGCATAATTATTTTAATATCAATCTATTGGTAGTTAATCTTTAGAGATCATTAAAAGAAGAGCCTTAGACTTTTGTTAATACTTATTGTTTGTTTTGCATTTAACCACATTCAGTATTGATCATGTTCATTTAAAGAGTCCTTCTGTCTTTGTGATGACCTGACAAGGGTCAGGTCTATCTAATAGAAATATTGAGTACTATTATTTTCCTCACTTTACAGGTTAGAAAATGGAGGCCAGAGTTGTAGTCATTTGCCAAAAGTTGTCCAGTGAATGGAATGGTGGAGGCAAGTTTCCAGTCTAGGCAGTGTGACTCTATTGGCTATGTTCTTACATACTGTGCTATTCTGCATTAGTGTTAGGAATGGAAGCCCATTTTCTCAAATGCAAACTCTTTTTTGAAGCCTATACTGAGTTTAAATGGGACTGGTGTGATTTCACATTTTTTAAATCCTCGATTTTTTTGTATCTCTCCTAAAATTTGTGTTTTCTTTGAATATAGTTAAAATATGAATGATGACAATGATAACCTTGAGAAAATAATAGTATTTCATTGTGAGCTACTTTTGACAAGCAATTGTTTTAAAAGTGTTAATTCATTTACTTCTCACATCAACACTATGAAGTAGATAGTATTACTATCATCATTTTATATTTATTCAAACTAAGGTCACATAACTAGTCATTTGACAAGCAAAAATTTCAAGCCAGGCTGTCTGATTTCAGATCATGTGCCCTTTACTGTTTTATCATTATCACTGATTTCACTGTGGAGAGAAATAGTGCTTTCTTTAGTCTCTTTAGCACTTTCATAAACATTTCTTAACATTTCCATTTTAGTGATAATATACCCCCATCTTGTTTCAGAAATCATATGAATGTAACTTAGGAAAACATACAATAAAGAATATGTTTATTCATGAATAAATATTTGTTGAATTAAATATCTAATGATACATTCGAATAACCATAATAGATAAACATAGATTATGATGTGAGATTAGTACTATCAATTAAAATTGGCCTTCTATACTATCTGACATTCTCCATAGATTTCATCCAAATCACATAGTTTTATCTAAGTAAACCAAAATAAATGTGATTGTAATCAAACTTGTTATTGTCAAATAATGACTCCTAAAGTCAACAAATGAAGAATAAAATTCAGCTAAATATATATTGGGCTAATGTTAGGTAATCCACTGGCATGAATAGCCACTCCATATTGAGTCCACCAGTGAGGCAGACATTTCATAAATCTTGTCATTTAATCTTCACAATAATTCTACATGGCAGTTATAATAATATTCCTTTTATAGAAGAAAGAATAGAGGCACAGAAAGATTAAGTAACCTGCACTAGGGTAACACAGAAGGTAAATTAGAGAAAGTTCATCTGATTTCAAGTTTCTTATTTTCTCACTATATTGTAACACTTCATCTTGCATATTGACACTTGCAACTAAACAATTACACATAGTTTACATGTTTACTGTGATATAACCCCTATACAAAAAATTGTAACTACTTATAAAGTATGTTACAGACTTCCCTTCTATGGATAGAATGACTTAATAAAGATACCTAAACTGTTTATTTTTGCAAGTGGAATTATATTTCATTCTTACACTTTATAAATAATTCCACATATCCAAATACATGTGTTCAATAATGTAATTTGCTGATGCTAGCAATATGAAATCATATTTATAATTTTGCTAGCAATAGGAAACAACTTTTTAGATTTATTTAATATACTTTTACAAATTCTTCTTTGGAGAAATTCCTGTTGAAATTTAACATTTTAGTGTACTAGAAGAAATATATCATTTTTACTATATGTTGATAAAGGAAGAAAAAGTCTATACATAAGGGATTAAGTTAAAATGGACAAAAAAGGTGATAAATCATAATACCCAGAGACAAAAAAAATATTTTTTTATGGTAGGAAGGGGATTTAAATGTGTATATCCTGTAAAGTATTATTAGGACTAAAGATATAACACTCATTACCAAGTGGTCTTTATATGTGGCCAAGGGCATCCATCAGTGATTTTACAATTATAATAGTAGGGTGAGCTCAGAAAACTGGAAAAGATAGAAGTGTGATGATGTCAGATATGGTAATGGAGAGAGGTGGTTTAACTAAGTCCTTAGTGCCAACTGGGCTCTTGATTTAGTTTCAGCAACAAAGGATCTTTACTATTTTCATGTCTTTGGAAGTTTGATGAACTCTATGAACCACTTCTTAAAATGGTGATTTTAAAAGCATAAAATAAAATACATAGTATTAAAAGGAAAATCAATTATATTGAAGGAATAATCAAAATATTGAAAAATACAAATTTATGATATAATAATATATGTGCTTTTTAAATTAAAGCATTAAATAAGAGGATATGGTAAAAGATGCAAAAACAGAACACTTTTTAAAAGGTGATGAGTATAAATGACATTCTAAGATTTACAAAAAATGTATCATGTGATATAAAAATATCTGTGATTTATTTTGGTGATAAAATCACAGGTCTTGCTAATCCCACTGTGGTTTCTTAACTACCATTAAAAGTGAAGGAAATGCTAAATTTCGGTTGAAGGTTAGTAAACAAATTTTTCCCAACACAAACTCATGGAGTATCTGAATTTTACACTAGATTCTAGGTGGTCTGTGAACCTCTTGCTTAACAAGCCTTGAGATTCTTATAATACTAACCCCTATTCATGAAGTTAAGGAAATGATTATGCCAGTGAAGTAAGTCCTTGATACCATCTTCCTCTTTACTTGTGGTGCCCCACTTCCTGTTTGTTGCCCTCAACTTATTCAACAAAAACACATTTGAATTTTTTACAAAGACTGCCAAGCCCTTCCTCAGGACCTAGCATTAGTAAGCTAAGTCTATCTACCCCTCCTGCTTCCCTTCTCCCTCAGAATGTCCTTGGTCACAGCATTGACACTGAGGCCATTGAGCCTTATGATGGAGAACAGGATCTTTGCAATAAGGTTGAATAACTTTTTAATATCAGCTTTATCAATGATTATCCATATTCACAAACTTTCTCTCCCTCTCTTTTCTTATCCATAAAGTGACTTAAAAAGAACTAGCTCACCGAAATGTTGTAAGAATTAAAATAGCCAAGTGGTATAGGTGCTGTGAACAATCCTTGAATTATAATAGCTGCCCAGTGATAGTCACTACTGTTATCCTTACTTCTGGGCCTTGGTGGCTGATGCATGATAAATTACTATACTAATCAATGTTTATGTGGTATAATAGGAGACTATAAATCCCTTGAAATTAAGGTTAATGTTTCATTTACCCTTGTTTATTTGCATTATCTGGTGAGTATATAACATTTGTGATAGTAATTTACATAAATATATTTAGGCAATCCATTCCAAAAACCATACTTAAATGTTTAATGATGATTTCCAAGTGGTTAGAGTTCCAACAAGTTGGTTAAGATATTATCTGGGTCTGGTGGGATTGTATTTTATTACTAAAGTCACAAAATATTGGTAGCTATGCAAACATATTATTGAACAATATAATGGTAGAGGAAAGTCATTTTATTACAACTGACTCATTTTCTCTATTAATATTTTATACATCTTACTCGATAAAAAGAAATCATTTATATATACAGTAAAGTTATACAGAACTTTTAGTAATTCTTTTTTTTTTTTTTTGAGATTGAATCTTGCTCTGTTGCACAGGCTAGAGTACTGTGGCATCAGCATAGCTCACAGCAACCTCAAACTTCTGACTCAAGTGATCCTCCTGCCTGAGCCTCCTGAGTAGCTGGGACTACAGGTGTGTACCACCACACCCGGCTAATTTTTTTTTGTTTCTATTTTTAGTTGCCTGGCTAATTTTTTTCTATTTAGTAGAGATGAGGGTCTCACTCTTGCTCAGACTGGTCTTGAACTCCTGACCTCAAGTAATCATCCTGCCTCAACCTCCCAGAGTGCTAGGATTACAGGTGTGATTTCAAAATTGTGGTCATAAATCATCATTATTAACAATTAGTTGGTGATTATAAATTTGGTATTAATATTTAAAAGCAAAAAATATAATGGGACTAATAATATATATCTTTGTTTTATTTTAAATGTTTAAAAAACAACTTTATAAAAATGCCTAAGATTAGTTATTTTTGTTTTTTTTTTTACTATTTTTTTAAAGATGAGTTATTTTTTATTCATTTTAGTAGGTGGAAAAATGGAGGCCCCAACCTAAAAAGCATTTGATAGGAAACTCCTTTTTCTGTTGTTGTTTTGCTTATTTTTTCATTCATGCTTTGTTTCTTTTACTGTATAAATATTCAGAAATATCTCTAGGCCAATTTAACTTTAAGAAACAAATGTATCTTATCAAATCGTATTTATTTCCAAGCTTATTTAGAAGCCAGGTATTTTTATTAGAATTTTACAGTTTGAAGATTTCCTAAAGTAGTTGCATTTTCATGGAGTTTGTCCTAAGAAATGCTATCCACCAGAGAACAGTTATTTCAGTTAAATAATTTATTGGCAACTCAGCAACCATAATAACTGATGAAATATGTTGAGACAAGGAGTAGTCAAGTATAGTGAATGTGAAATGTACTGCAAATTTTAGAATAGGAAGACCAGATGCCAGGAAAAATGAAGAGTGGTGCCTATAAAATAATAAGATTATATTTGTTTTTAGTATTTTCAGCTGGAAAAAATGCTGATATTAGGTAAAGGACAATTTTTTAAAAAATATAAGTTAAAACTAAAAAAGAATAAAACTGTCTTATGATAGAGTCCTATTCCAACAACAACAAAAAGGCATTTTGCCTTAAACACATAGATAGGGTGAGGGGCAAAAATAAATGAATGGTGATGGACTATGTTGTCACTGATATGTAGCATCATGGGTAACTATCATAGTCCATATTTAAATTTTTACACACAGTACCTCTATGTCTAGAAAATCAGAGGGTATAAATGATGGGGAAAAAGTAAAATCACATTCTGAGCTTCACTGTACTAACAATTACCATCAGTGACCCAGTTTTGTTTTGTATTTTTCCCTTCCAAGGAAAGAATCTATATATTTCTCCCACGAGCTTTGTATAAAAGTCCCTCAAGGCTACATGTGACTATGCTTCTTTGGGAGAAATGTAGCCTGAGGGGTAGAAAGAGTTTATAGGGTCCATAAGCTGAATCTCACATTAATATGGAGAAGTGCTCTATTAGGATGATGGGTACCAGCTAATAGTAGAATTTCCTAATGTGTGAAAAAAAAGTTTTTGCTGGTATCACGAGCTTTGTGCTGGGCGTACTGGTTTATTTGGAGCCTGCTACTTGTGAAAGCTTCACCTTTTCCATTTTTAGAAAATGTGAGGCAGCAAAAAGGTTTTTGACAAACTGCAGATCCTGCAGAGTTTAATCGGCTTGATTGCGGGCACCCCTCCACCTCTCCTTGCTCTTTATTTGATTATTAGCAGTTTTTTTGGGGGGGGGGATTTGCAGCTGGATTACAGTTTGAAAATAAAGTAAAAGAATGTGATTCTGGAAGATAAAAAAAAATAACCTGCATTACAAAATATCAGCAACAAGTAATAGGAAAGAAGAGGAGCTCCCAAATGGTAAGGGTAACTGACAGATTCTCTCTCTCTCTTTCTCTCTCTCTCTCTCTCTCTCTCTCTTTCTCTCTCTCTCTCTCTCTCTTTTTCTCTCTCTCTCTCCCCCCTCTCTCTTCCCCCTAACCCTCTCCTCTCTCAATGTTTCAAGCATAATTTTAATTTAAGCACTTCTTTTATTTTGTTAATGGCTGAATTGATAGAATGGCAATACACCATGTATGATCCAAAAACAAAGGAGTTTTTTGTATGCTAGTGAGTGGATTTTTACTTTGTGTGCCTTTATTTGTGTGATGTGAAAGAAATCCTTTTCTCAATTTAAGAATGTTTAATTATTTTATTATTTGAAAATATTAACTGATTTATCTCCAGACTAGCTCTTTATATCAGTGCTTATTTAGGTTTTAATTTAGTTACAATTATGCTGGAAGTAAAAAATTATACATATTAATACAAATTAAGGCAGTGGTATTTTTAATTTGAGCAAGTTTATTCCAGTTAACTTCTCTTAAATTAAATTTAAAAAAAAATAGAAAAACATGGTAAAATTTAGTTTCAATCAAGCAGTGCTACTGCTGCTTCCTTTTTTTTTTTCCTGTTATGGAGTCTGGCTATGTTGACTAGTTAACTAGGCTTTGAACTCCTGGACTCAAGCAATCCTCACATCTCAGTCTGTCAAGTAGTTGGAATACAGGCACATGTCACCATGCCTGTTCTATTTATAAATATAAAAAGAAAAAAAGAAAATGAAATTAGAGAAAGAACAGGCAAAATTACAGAAAAAAAATATTAGGAATACAAAAATACCTAAAAAAGTAAAATATGCCAATGTATATAAATTAATAATCAGATTATTAAGTAAATTTGGGATTACAAATTATGTATTATCAAATGTCTTAATATAACAAAAGTGTCTAAGCTATTTGAATGTAATTAAAATAAGGTTTCATATAAAATTTTGTGAAAAAATTCTTTACCATAGACCTACTGAAACATTTGCTATGTTTACTTATTTAGAATAAGAATATGTAGTTGATTGCATTTATCAGTTTCATCTGGTTCATTTTTTATTATTGAAAGAGGATGAAATGCAAGCAAGATTTAAGTCATCAAAGATTGCTTACATAATTATTTAAGAAAAAGATAAACTAAGTCTGGTTTACCAGTGACAATTCAGATGATTTTTCATTGATTTGTTTTTATCGTATGATTTTGACTTACTAATCATAGCTGCTATTTTTAAAACAGAACTCTAAATTGTATTTATTGTTATTGCACCAATTATCCAAGGATAGGAAATGTGTAGACTTTCATATCTTGTAGTCTTTCCTCCATACAGCTTATATCTACAGTAATGATGTTATTAATAAAAGCAAGATTTTCAAAAGTTAAAACTATCTGGAGGAGAATATTTCACGTATTCGCCAGACTAATCATCTATGTTTGCATTTGATACCTGTTCTGTGAGCTGACAAATTTACTGATTACATTTATGTATTGTTAAATTTCAACTTGATATGATGTTTTAGAGTCTTTTGCTGTTTGATGTAGGTACAATTAATTGTCCTTTTGGAAATGACAGACTTGCTAATCCAATCCCCCAGCTAAAACGGTTAGCAGAAAATTATTTGTAGCAAACCAAAAACTTTTCCAGATAATGTTATTTTCAGTTAATTTGTTTATTTATTCCTCATAACTCTATAGTACTATGTTAGATTTATTATGAGATTAAAAAAATCAAACTACTTTCTTCATTAGTTTTTCATTCGGTTCCTCCCTTTTAAATTCAGGGAAAACCAGCTTTTACTCAGAAAAATGACTTTCTGATCAAGTCTTGGCTGCCAGTTCTCTGAAATTCCTGCTATACTGAGGCAGACAAGGCATAAAATGAGTCCTGTCTAAAGTAGACATTGCTTGGCCAAGCAAAAGTAACCATTGTCTTTGACATGCTGCTTTGTCTACACCTTTTGTTTCTGTGCACTTTTTATTGTATTGTTCAATCAGTGAGTCTAGACTAAATTGTACTATGGTAACAGATGATCTCCACATCTATGTGGCTTATAACAGCAAACTCTATATATTGCACGTGTTATATGTCTGTCATGGGACAGCTTAGACTCTGCGCCATCATTCTAAATCGAAGCCGCCAGTCTCTGAGATATACAAATCTCACGGCAGAAAGAAAAAGCAAGACAGAGCAATGAACTTGCTCTTAAAGCTTCTGCTCAGATGTGGCACAGATTACTTGTAGTCATGTGTTACTACCCAAAGCAAGTTATATGACTAAGTATAAAATCAGTGATGTGGGAAATCTAATCCTCCTGCAGGATGTCTGTCTATAATTTTTATGTCCCTGATGTTACCAAGAAATTAAATCATAGATTATAACAATATCTGTCTTAATTAAAATTTTACTTTTTTATCTAATTGCAAAACTAGATAGACTCACTGACTTTATTCTGAAGAGATTTTATAGACATCAAGACTGTCAAAATGTCATAGGACAAGAGCCAGGTTTAGAATGAGCTTGAGAAGCTATGGGACATACACTTGAAGGCTAGAAAAGTTTGATATTATATTTATTTTCTCTCTTCACTCTTCATAAGACACATTTGGGAACACAGCATATACTTCTAGAAGTTTCTATTAAAACTCAACAAACACAGTTTTCTCTATCACTTTACGTGTAAAACTGTATATATTGCCACTCAACTTAAAAGGAAAGAAAATACCAGTTTCTTATCAGATAATTTAAAGAAAGAAAGCATGTTGTTAAAATGGTTAAGACCATAAAATAAGACAGTAAGTAATTAACTTGATTTATTCCCAAAGAACTGTGAATCAATATTTTTGTTCCAACAGAATTAGAAAATAATTTAAGTGAGAGGCCTTATAGAAGATTGGTTTTACTCTTCCTATGATTTTACTTGGTTTACTCTAGAATTTGGATTCTTTTAATTTAATGGCAATAGAACTTCAGACAAAATAAGTATTTAAAATACATCAAGGTGATATTCTAAAAAATAATGATAAATACCAATGCATGAGGTAATTGAATTCAAGTGACTAGTGTGGTTAAAGAGAACTGATATTTTATACGTAATGTTTCAAAGAGACAAATAATAACTCTACCATTGCAAATAACTTTAGAATATTGCAAACATTGGGAAGGTTTCAAACAAATGTCTGTACTAAGATTTATAACTAAAATTAAGAAAAATTCAAAGTCTTATAAGGAGTCATATATTCAAAAAAAGGATTATATATTTAGAATTAGAGATCACATATATTCTGAAAGAAATGAGGATTCCGGAAATGTTGGTGGTACTAAATAAACTCTTGAGTGTTTTAAGTCAAAGGTTATCTAATTATAATCATAACAACAACAACAAAAATCATAACAAAGCATGTACAAATCAGCTAAGGATTCTCCAAGGAATGAGTCTATATGTGTGTATGCACACATGTATGGGTAGGCTTATGTGTTATGCTTATCTATGTGTTCTATATCTAATAGTGTATATTTTATAGGGTATGTATGTATTTAAATAAGTGCATATATTTTAAGATAATATGTATGAAAGTTTACAAGATATTATTAATACATGAGTAAACACAACCATTTAAGCTCTGGTTCTATAATAATTTATAGAATTTCTATTTATTTTTTAATGGAAAAATTGTTTTGGTGTAATTTTTTTAAAAGCCTTTGGGAATTAACTGTTACCATTGGGGCTTTCTTCATGACCTTTTATTGACCCAGAACTGTCCCAAGAAATTTGCTTAGGCTGATTTAAAGTCTGATTAAAAAGACACTAGGAAGTTTATTTAACACAGCAATTGTTCTAAAAGATCTTAAACGAAGAATGCATATGTTAATTTTCAATGTGTAGTCTTTATAATCTCACTGAAAAATAAAAATGATGAAATTTTCAGTTTCATGTTACTGATCTAAATTAGAGATAACCAACAACAAATTAGAGTTTAGAGGTTGCTTACTCAAAAGATAGATGGCATACAAAATTTTGATTAAATTATATATTTTTTCAGCCTAAGACAGAGCCAGTATAAGACAGGACAATACAGACCTATTTTAAGTCTTCTGATGCCCTATGTTTCATTTCTTTGTTTTGGTGGTATCACCTCATAAAATTTAAAAAATATTAAAATATACCTCTATTTTGTATGGGTATTTTGTTTTAAAAATTGGGAAGAATTTCATAAATTCGTGCTTTCATTTTGTTATAATTCTATAATTTTTTAAACAACTTGTGGCCATATTGGGGGATGCTTGCAAAGGAAGAAAATCTTGACTGTAAAGAGGTTTCTATTTAGCCATTGATAAAGTTGAGTGGTTAAATTTAACAGATGTTTATTCAAATATTTCTTGATTTTTGATTTGTATATCTTTTCTTCGTATTCTAGAGATCATCAAATTTTTCACAATTTAAATATTTTTCTTCATTCTGGAAATATGTGTTTGCCTTCCCTGAGCAATGTTCCATAATGCCTAATGGATATATTAACCTCTGAAGTGTGTGCTCTAAACCTTTACCATCCATCTTTAATCTTCTCTTTACAGACCTGGAGCCATGAACACCCCTGTAGTCTGATTTGGATTCTTATCTTTCTGTTTCCTAAGCATTCAGTATATATGGCCATCATCATACTCATCACACTGTACTACTACAATATACTTGTGTGATGCCCTCAGTAAGATAAAAGAAAGTAAATGAGAGATGAGAGCACAGCCATTAATTTACTCAAATATATACATTCACATAAAATAGATATTCATGACACATTTTTGAATGCTCCTCCCTGAAATGCACTGTTGTGTTTGCTGGGGATACAGAAATAAGTAAAACTCAAGTCTCAGCTACCTGGAAGGTTATATTTTAGTTGCATGTCTAATTTAATTTTCCATGTAAAACATTTCCTTATATATTGAATATACTTAATAAGTATTTTTAAATATATAAATAAAATATGGAAATTGTTTAAAGATAAGAATGTTTGAAATTACTTAAATTTATATATTTTGGTATACATTAAATATTCAGTACAACAAATAACTTCAAGTTATTAGAGATATATGTCCACTAATTCTAATCAAGGTCACTTGGAATTCTGCATATTAAATGAAATTCAACCTCAATTGATTTGTTTTGATTTGTTTTTAATTTATTCAATCTATTACGCCAATTATCTCATCCTCTCATAAGAGATAGATAAAAGAGATGGAGGGAGGGAAGAAAAAAGAAACAAAGAGAGGGATATGTTAAATTTGGAATATTTCTGGAACATTTTTCTGGAATACTTTTCTTGGAATATTAATGACAGTCTTAAGTCTTTCCAGTAAATTCACCATATTATTTTGAAAGAAAACGACCAGTGTAAGTTTCGATTCTACCTCCTACTCAATCATTGCTTAATAAAAACAAGTACAACAGAAAAAGTATAATGTTTTATTTGTTCTTAGTACATCCCTGTAGGAACGAGCAGACATCAGATTTGTCAAAGTCACAACTCCTTTAGAGTTTCCAGGAGAACACTAAGATCAAAGAAAGAAATAGATAAGATAAAGAAATACAATCTATTTGCAATAGGAGTTTCCCGTGTAAGTTTCACTTGTTACTATCATTCTAGCACAAGTTAAAAGTATGCTTTTTAGGACTCTTTACCTGACGCTAATGGAACCTCTTTTGACAGATTTTTCTGTAGAAAAATTATATGGTGTGAATTTGAAAAAAACAACTGTCAGGTTGAATCAGTTATTTTGTATCTGCGGGTGCCTACTTGGCTCATATAATCTTCCCAAAGATAAGTGGAAAACTGATTTGTGCCATCAGATTCTGTACATTATAAGAAAAGATGAATATTTGTATTGTCAGACAAGTATATTTAGTCATAGTTATAGCTATTGAATTAAACAATATTCTGTGTATTAGAGTAATTTTTTTGATCAACATGTTAGTTGTATTGGGTTAATTTGTTATGGAGATATCTAAAATAGTAAAACCTCCATCGTGTAATTAGGCTATTTTAATTATACATAGCTCATATATTTTTTCTACACTATTTTGATTTGACTAATGCATTGTTATTAAATAGGAAAATATGCTTATGGCATAGATCTTGCCAATGTTTGTAGATTATTCTTATCAGTTAAAGTCTGGTTTATAGTTATAACCCACATTATAACTACGTGATAACCACTTTATATATTATAATTTTACATTCCACTTCCCTCCCATCACTCTTCCCTCACTCATTGCTTGCTGTCTTTGTTACTATTTCTGGAATAATCTATGAATGATCTTGCCTCAGGGTCTTTGTATTTATTGCTTTTTTCATTTGGCATACTCTTTCTCAAAGTATCTGCATGGTTTCTTCCTTCAGGTCTCAGATAAAATGTCACAAATTCAGAGAGGACTTCCTTGACCATCCCAAGCAAATGAATACTCAGCCACCTTCTATCCTATTGTTTTATAACACTGTAGGTCAGAAAGAAGCCCATATGTAGGGTATGTTCTTCCATAGCCCATCACTGGTTGGAGTTAAGGAAAAAAGACTGACCCTTCTTAGCCTAGAAGGGTCCATCAATAGACATCAGGAGGAATTCACACATCCTTTTTCTGAGTCATAGAGCACCATTATCAAGAGTTAACTGGACAGCTGAACACTCTGAACATGGCTGACAAGATCTCACAATCACTCTTTTGCCCCACTGACCCTTGTAGCCTCATTATTACTGTCTGTCTCAAGAAAAAGTTCGACTTAACTCATCATGTCCACTTTCTCATTTTATGAGAAAGGAACTCAGGACTTCCAAATCATTCCTGATTCCCAAGACTTTATTCCTCATTCTCTAATTCTATCTCCTCATACTCTTTCACTATACTCTCTGGAATTCACCAGCAAAGCCCCTTTATCTTCAACCACTTTTGTGTATATTTCCTTATCAACTCTCCAAATGAAGGCTGATGACTCTGCCTCACACTCCAGCTATTAAGAGGTGGCTATTTCTCTCCCACATCACTTAAATCATGCGATTGGGGGTAGGGTAATGTTCTCTTTGTTCCTCGGTGTCACTTCCTGAGCAGTCTTCTTCTTTCTCCTTAAAAATCTTGTGCTCTGTTCTCAGGACATCAGTAGATACACCCTACTATAGAAAAGTCTCCCACCAACCTCTGGTAGCTTTTCCTCTTCTGTTAAGATTTTAGCTGTAGCTGATTTTCATTCTTTCTAACTCCATTCTTGTCATATATATTGTAGTGTTAATAATTTCAATATTCACACAGATGAGTCTCCAAAAACTCTAGTCCCTCAGTTAAGTGACTCCTCTCCCTTAAGAATCTTGTTTTTCACCTAAGGACTACATGCAAATAATTTCACCATCTCCTAATGCACGTATCCATGTAATGTTTGGCATGATACTGACATCTGAACTTTAAATGTTTGTATATATGTTTAGGGTAACAGATTATCTGTTTATTTACCTATACACCTAGAATAGATTTTTTTGCCTAAATAAACTAAGATTTTCTCTTAGCCTATCACGTTGTAAGGGATCCCACAAACATCTGTTGAATAAATGCATATAAAATATTTTGTGTTTCTAAACTATATAGTAGTATAGAAATATTCTTTATTTCTCAAAGTTGTATAGTTAAAAAACTGGAAGAAAACTGTGAAAGAAATACTTTAAAATCAATATCATTTTATTGATGCTTGACTTTAATAAAATTACTATTTAATAAGGATAATAATTAGCTAATGAACCTCCATTGCTTACCCGTTTGTTTTGACCAAATTACATATTTTTCAAATGTAAAATATTAATTCTTTGACCCAGATTTGAATTGTCATTATTTTGTATACTAAATTGTTTTCATTTTTAATCAAGTATGAAATGTGTATAATTAATATTACAAAGCATCTATTTAGGTAAAATAAAATTGTTCAAAGCATGTTTTAATGCCATATTTAAAATTTCTATTTACTTTAAATACATGGTATACTTCCTTTATTAAGGAACAAAAAAAGAAAAAGCTTTTGTTAAAGTGAAATCCAGTTACTTGCTAGCAGGGCCATGAAATTACTGCTTGGCTGGGTTGTCAGTGTGAGCCTTTCATCATCAGTGGTGAAGAATGTTAATGACATCATAGCATTATGGACAAATCTATAGAGCATGTTAGTGTTTCACATAATTCTCAAATAAATCAGTTATCCTTTAGCAGAGTCAGAGCCTAAATAATGAACTATTTCAAAGTACCTCAAATCCGATTAGTGATTACAAATTGTAATTTGGAGGAACCAGAGTGAAATGTTTGTCAAATTCAGTACTTACCTTCCATAATAACTTTTTCATTCATGTATTACATTTTCTCATTCAAGATATAGAGGTTGTTTGAAGAGATATAAACTGACTTTTGATTTAGTAGAGCACACATTAATTGATTGCTAGTTGTTTGATTTATGTTGAATTCTAAAAACAAACTTGTCTATTTTTACAGGGTACTTAAAGTGTCCAGGTACTTAAAATAACCAGCTAGACTGAACACACTAATGTTGTTCAGGAATTAAGCCTCAGGAATTAAAGTTTTTCCTGGAAGGAGGTAAGATATTTAAACATATGTATATTTGCATGTTAATAAGTTTTGGTGAAAATTTAGATATATTAATGTAATTTTTAGCATATAATTTATAAGATTGTTTTTAAAAATTAAAAGGACTTTTTGTTTTCACTTCTATTGTCTCCCATTCCGTAGAATTATTTGGGTAGATGAAAAGGCTCCAACATTTAAAAACAAAAAAACAGTTTGTAGAGATTGCCACTTCAAAATATCAAAAGGTGGATTGCTACTATTCCTTTTTTTTTTTTTTTTGTCTTCATACTGAGAAATTTCACTGGGTTTGCCATGTTCCCTAGGAACCACAGAGCAGAGGTAGCTGGAATGTGAGCAGATTGCCATCCCAAAAGATCTTTGGCTAACTTGTCCCTTCTACATTTCCTGGCACAAATATGGTTACTGTCTTCCAGAATCCATTCAAAGTCTGGAATGCCAAGCTCAGGGGAGGAGTCAGTTTTTAAGGAATGGATGCAATGAACAAATGAACAAAGGAATTAAAACATATACTTGAAGATCTATGAATAGTGTATGAGACTGTTAAGAGAAAAAATACCTCTGAATTTAAATATGTTTCTTTTTCTTTTATGTACATTTGAGTAGACTAAAATTCATCTGTAAATTTTATTTAGATTTTTATTATAGTAAAACTGAAAAGTTCCCGATTTTATTGGGTCCCTTTTGATTCAGTTGTATGATTATTTCTACTTAATATGAGCAAATACTTTCTTTCCCCTAGGTTTTTCAGATTGCTATCAAGAAAAATAAGATTTTTATGAAAACTATTTATATTAAAAATGTATGAAAAGAGAAAGAAATTAATTGGTCAACTAAAAAAAATATAGAAAAAATTAGCCAGGCATGGTGGTGCATGCCTGTAGTCCCAACTACATGGGAGGCTGAGGCAGAAAGATCGCTTCAGCCCACGAGTTTGAGGTTGCTGTGAGCTAGACTGATGCCATGGCACTCTAGCCAGGGCAACAAGTGAGACTCTGCCTCAAAAAAAAAAAAAAAAGAAGTCAAACAAGGAATTAGCACATACCACAGTAATTCCACTTGTTAGTATATGCACAAGATAAATGAAAACATACATCCCCAAAAAACATGTACACAAATGTTCATAGCAGTATTTTCACCATAGCCAAAAGGTAGAATCTATACAAATAATGATGGAAGTGATGAATAGATAAGAAGATGTATACATAATATTATTTGGCAATAAAAAGGAATCTACAACAACAACAAAAATGTACGGAAGCATCATTTACATATGTAAAACATATATTTCATAAGGCAAAAATTCACTGATTTAATATGCATCTTCAAATTGTTAAAGTTGTTATCATGTCTGTATGGATTTAAATTCTTTTATGGGCAATATATTTCATATCTTTAGTATTGATAGAGCAGTAAAGACTTAAAAAATAACTTGTAGTGCCATTTCTTTAATACATACATATATATACACACACGTACATAAACACAGATATATGTGTATATATATTCATTATTTGGCTAGAGTAATTGTCAGCCTTCCATAATACTAATTTCCTGGGTGGTATTTTTCATGAGTACATTATATACATGAAGACTGAATATTTTCTTCCTTTTTCAGCAAATAATAATGTAATTCTCCAATTACAATTGCCTACAAGGGTACCAGTAGACTAGGCAAAGTTCACAAGTTGAATTTCCTGGGTACTAATTAAAATCTGTTCTAACTTTATGGAAGCCAGAGTTGTACATGGTCCTGTTGTCAGTGTCATTGCCATCATTGTCTTTTAATTTTTACTTAGCATCAAGTCAGTCCTTACAAATTAGTCTCCTAAAACATCGATAGTCTAGATTGATGAATCTTAAATCACTAACTACAATTAAGAGTGTATACATTGGATTGAAATCGGCTAGTGGATAGAAATAAGTGAATATTTATAAAGAGTCAGAGCAGCAATTTGACTAAAATTTAATGAAATATACTCCCAGATTTTGCATCTCATAGAACTATTTGAAGAATTTATGATTCTAGGCTTTGGGTAAAGCAAGTACAGGCTGGAGTACATAAATATCAGTTGGTTGGAAAATGTGATCTTTTTATCTCAAATTGGAGATCTTAAAACCTTTTTTTAATCTATCCCTTTCTGCCTTTATGATTTAACAGAAGTAACCTGAAAAGTAATTGTTGGCATGTCTAATGAATTATGAAATATTTATACAAATAATTATTTAAAAGAGTAGTTTAACAATATATTTTTTTCTTATCTGGCTAATTCTTTCATTAAATAACTTATTTGTTTAGGCAATGACAACATAGCAAGATTCATGACAAATTTTTTCCTTTCCCAAATTTGACGATAGTTCTGCTTTTATTGACTGTTCCCGAAACGTGGCTCCATATATGTTTTATTCTAAATGAGTTCTAAATTAAATATCTACAAATATCTTACTAGTAATCTCAAGATAAATATTTCAAGCAATCATTTAAAAAAATTGAAGGTAATTAAAGGAATCTATATCTAAGAAAAGGATGTACTAAATTGGGAAGAGAGAAATGTAGAATAAAATTCTCCATTAGCTAAAAAAGAAAATTAAAAATGTGTGGATGACAAGGAAGAAGGTAAAAATCAGAATGCTAAAACCAGCAGTAGTATATCATTTTCTATTCCATTCCGGGGAAGACACCTTCATTTGTATATGACCATTGAATAACTCTGATCTCATTTTCTAGGGAGATGGTTACATATACTTTAATGAAAACACTACAGTCTCAGATATTTCTGGAATTTCAAGGTGCATCACTGCTTGACCTTAAGAAAATTGTGTTACCTTATTTCATTTTCTCATTTATACACTAAAATTTGCAATACTGAATTTTATTTGCTTATACTTACATATTTTTAAATATTTCATGCTTTTTTATAAACTGAATTTGGAGATGTATAATAGAGTTTTCCTTTTCTCTACTTATTTTTCAAACTATAGTTACCTTATTTTTAAGGAAACTCTTACTTTTTTTAAGGCAATATCATTTTTCTTTTCTAGATTATAAGCTTTTTGAAGTGAAAAATATTTTTTCTTCTTTACGCCTTCCCTACCCCCTGGTATAAAGGACTAGACAATATTAATTCAGTGGATGACTGAAAGAAAAAATAAAAGCCTTTTTACATAGAAATGTTGCTAGCAAATAGAGTTAAAACAAAAGCTGTTAAAAGCAATTAAAACTCTCTAAAGTATTTTAACACAATTTAGGATGGAGTTACATCCTGATAAACCTATCCTAAGTTGAAAATATAGTAAGTTGAAAATGCATTTAATACATCTAACTCACAGAGGATCACAGCTTAGCCTAGCCCACCTTATACATGCTCAGAACGCATATAGAATGCCTACAGTTGGGCAAAGTCATCTAACACAAAGCCTGTTTTACAATGAAGTGTAGAATATCTCATATAATTTATTGAATGTTGTACTGAAAGAGAAAAATAGAATGGTGTATGAATACTCCAATATGATTTATACTGAATGCATATAGCTTCAGCACCGTTATAAAATCTGAAAATCTTAAACTGAACCATTGGTAAGTTGAGAATCATCTGTATTTAAGAGATTAAAACTATTTTTTTCCAATGAAGAAAACTCAGTATGTTCACCTATTAATTCAGCTGTTACTTAATTTTGATTTTTTAAATATATTCTCTTAGCTCATAGCATTTTTATATTTCAATCTATTTTGTAACCACTTACATGATTTTTGAAGAAATTAGAATATCTTTTCCTTATGAAAAAATTCCCTAAATATTTTTCAAAGAGAGATCGCACAAGTGTATGAAGAAAATTATGCTGGAATTGAGCTCACGTTCAGTTTTAGTAACAAGCAACTTTGGTGAGCTGGTCAACTAGCAAGCTCTTACCTCACTGCCTCGACTCAAACATTAGTGCCCAAAGAGTCATAAGGAGTTCTTAGAGGCTTGGCTTGGCAAGGTTTCCTAGTGCACATGCCTAACCCTCTCTGCACCCAGTGAGGGTGGGATTGGAATAGCTATGAGTAGGCATGGCATGTCTCCTACCTCTTTGAAAAACTTCATGGCATGTTTGCACAAATCCAACTTCAAATTCAGACTGAGTAGTTTATTTATTTATTTTACTGGCTAATAATTTCTTCTTTCCTCAAACTGTTCTTTTATTTTTCCTCTCTCTTTAATAATCTGTGCTAAATGTTTTTAAGTCCACAGAATTTCTGAACCAAAAAGGATTTAGGAAATAATCTCATTGTTTACATAGAAAGATAAAGGCTAAGATGAATTTAATACAGGTTACAGAGACCAAGAACCCAAATCTGTAACTCTAATACTAGAGTTCTTTGCCTTACATCAGATCTTACTCCTAAGATGTTCCTTTTAATGGACTTTATTCCTCATTTATGTTAGGAATCTGTTGACAATTCCATTTTTTCCATTATTTATCAGTGTTGTCATAAGTACCAATTTGTATTTGTGTGAACAAAATAAATGTGTCACTCTTATTCTACAGAGGAAAGTATCTTAGTGGGTAAAAATAACAGAACAAGAAAGATTGAACAATAAAAAATATGTATATATTATACACCACCTCAGAGAACCACCCTGTTTGAGGAATGGGATATTTTTATGGCTGGCTAAATATTTGTTGATATATGTATGAAAGGCTAATTACCGCATAAAACTCCGTGAGGTGTGTACATTTTTCGGGGGGCTGAATCTTCTCTATGTATTTATTTTATTTTACTAGATTTATTGGGGAATAATTTAAATAAAATAAATTGCATCTGTGTTAAAGGCCTCAATTCTATGAATTTTTACAGAGATGTATACCTATTAAATAACCACCACAAGCAAGATACAGAATATTTTCATCACCTTGGCAAAATTATTTATAACTATTTCTTTTTTTGATACTATGCATTGATTTGCATTTCATATAAATAAGTATGTAAGTATAAGAATGTCCTTTGTCACTTAGCCTAATTTATCTATGACTTATGTCTATCAGTAGTTCATTTTTTAATCACTGAGTGGTATTCCATTGAATAGCTATTCTACATTTGGTTATTCATTTACCTGTTGATGGATATAGAGTTGTTTTCATCTTTTGGCCTTTGTGAATTAATTTCCTATGAGCATTTGTGTACAAGTCTTTGAGTGGACATGTATTTTCATTTTCCTTGGAGAAATATGTGGATTGGAATATCAGGGTCATTTGGTAGATATATGTTTAACTTTTTAAGAAAGGACAGTTTTCCAGAGTGGTTGGTTGTTCCATTTGACATTTCCCTGAGCAGTGAATGAGAGTTCCTGTTGCTCGGCATCAGAGGACTTCAAACTATAGATCTTGAACCAAATTCAATGTTATTTGTAAATAAAGTTGTACTGAAACACAGACATACTCAATTCTTTATGAATGAGCTGCTTTCATGCTACAAAGACAGAATTGAGTGATTGTGATAAAGACTTTATGGCCCTTAAAGCTGCAAGTATTTACTATTTGGCCCTTTAAACACAAAGTTGTACAACCTAGAAGAACTTTCACTTTATGAGTCTTCTAAAATTTTAGCCATTTTTATGTGTATGTGGTAGTTATCTAAACAGGTCTCTAATTTGCATTTCTTCAATGAGTGATGATATTGAGCATCTTTTAGTTTGTGTATTTGCCACCTGTATATCTTCTTTTGTGAAGTACCTATTGAAATCTTTTGCTCATCTTTTTAAATGGATTTCTCATTTTATTATTGAGTTATAATAGCTCTGTATATAGCTCCATATATATTCTGGAATTAAATTCTTTGATCTGTATTTTTAGTGAATATTTTCTATCATTCTGTGGCTTTCTCTTTTTGTTTATTTTGAAAAGCAAAAATTTTAATAGCAATGAAGGGCAATATATGATTTTTTTTTCTTCTTTTATTGTGCTGTTGGATACTATTTAGGAATCCTTGCTTTACCACAGGTTAAACAATTTTCTAAAATATTTTCTTCTAAGAGTCTTATAGTTTTATTAGGACTATAATCCATTTATAACGTTTAATCTCCTCTGTAATTAATAAAAGCCTCTTGAAATTTTGTTTAGGATTTTGATGAATCTATAGATCAATTAATGATTCTTTACATTTTATTATTATTAATTTCTAATCTAATTCCATTGTTGTCAGAGAACAGAATGTGTTCTAATAGCAATTATATCAAACCTATTGAGAGATGTTTAAGGCCCAGCATATGTCAATATAGGTGAATGGTCCACACACATTTGAAAAGAATGTGTGTTTTTCAGTTAATGACTGGCATGCTCTTGAAATACCAATTAACTTAAGGTGCTTCATAGTGTTCTTTAGATCAACTAAGTTTTCACCATTGTTTTTGTTATTGTTGTTGTTCTAGGCACTCTAATAAAATCTCTTACGATGATTATGCAATTTTCATTTTCTTCTTTTAATTCTGTCAAGTATTGCTTTTTGTACTTTGTGAATCTTTTATGGACTCATACACGTTTGTGCTTTATATGTTTTCTTGCTGAATTGATGCTTTTATTATCATCTAATGTTTCTTTGTTCTTTGATAATGCTTTTGTTTGGTATCTATTTCAGAAGATATTCACATAATCACTCCAGCATTCCTATGTTTATTATTTGCATCCATTCAATTTGAACTCATATGTATAGTATTGCATTTGAGAATTTAATACATTTTGATTTCTGGTTTTTTGTAACATGTAAACCTTACCAAAAAAAAAGGAAATGATTTTAAGATTTTATTTTTTATCACTGATATTTTAAAATGTAATTATATTATGCCTTTTGAGATTTGTTTTATTTTCTTTTCCTTGTGAAAGGTACTAAGTAGACCCTTTCCATCTGAAGACTCATGCGCTTCAGTTATGGGAAAATTTCTCTCTCTATATATAAATAATATATACATATAATTTATACATGTGAAATATATATGGAATGTGTATCTGTGTATATACATATATATTCCTTCTCTGATTAATCTGTTAGCCCTCAAAATCTGATATTTGACTTCTTTAATTGATCTATTACTTATATTTCTATTTTTCCATTCTTCCATTTTATGTTCATGTTTTACTTTATGAAAATTTTTCTTGCCTTTATCATCTAAACTCTTCTATTGAAGTTCTTATTTTGTTTATCAAAGTTTTAATTCCTAACAGCTCTATCTGGTTCTCCCTTTCTTTTCTTATCGTCTCATTTGTGTGTTTGCTTGTTTGTTTTTTAATAGATTAAATATATTTTCTTATTGCTAGGTAATGTCAATTATAGTTTTGATATATTCTTCAACTTCCTCATTGTTTTTGTTTTCTCCAAGTTCTTTCAATTGGTGTCTTAGGTTTTATTGTTGATTATTTATGTTGTCAATTTTCCTCATAGGTCAGGTAATTCTAGGCTGTCCATTTGTATTTATGAGTGAGATAAAGCCATTTTTGAAAGTACTGTGTGGGGTGAGGGTGAAAAGAATTAGAGGATATTTTGTAGATTTGGTAGATTATTAGACTGTACTTTATATTGCCCATTAAGTATCTCAGCCTTATTACTTGGGACTACCAAATTATGACATATGGAGTACTTTTTCTAGTACTTTTTAGTTCCTCCAATAGTTGGCAAAGGCGAAATATCTGCTGTTGCTGATATTTGAGGAGCAAGGTGGGAGAAATTATCTCTTCTGCTGGCATAGTATGCCATCATGTGCTGATCATCTCCTTAGAGTGATGATCTTTTCCTGAGAGAGTTCTAACTTCCCCTTGCTAAAACAACGAATTTTATGTGTATTCTTCATTCCTCAAATTCCCTGAAATCTTATATTGCTGTTATGATTGTAAGACCATTCTACTGGTATTAACAGATTAATATATTTCTGTTTGTTTGTTTTAATTCTTTGTTATACCTTTACTGGGGTCAAGAAAGGGAGAGGAGATTGACTTGTATGCTTCATCTGCCTGGTTTAATTAGAGTTCACATTATATTCTTAACAAATAATCACATACTTTTTACATATATTTATTTAACTTGGGTATTATTATGGATGATGGTGTTTTGTTTCTATAGGTTTGATGGACAGAAGAAATAATTCCCTGAGTTTCTCTGATACAGATACCTATAGTATCAATGATTAGTCTTCCTTCCTTTGTGGCCATATTTTGAGGAAAATGTTATAACATATTGGCTCTTTTGCCACAGAAAGAGAAGAAAACTTGCATCTGTCCATTTTAATACATGCTAAGAATTTTCAGTAAGAAGTTTGATAGAGGTAGGATTGGGAATTATTGGCTAAAATGATGCTTTGGGATTACCTCCAGATTTCATTACTCATGTTATTTCTGTTCTGCTGTTACCATAGGTAATTAACTATAGCTAAAGTGGGATTATACAGTTGCAGCTTATCTAGGTTTTCTCAAAAGTATATCCCTGTTGGGCCACAACTGGATTTTGAAACAATTTATGTCTAGAAATGCTACCCAGAGTCATGGAGAATTTGTCCAAGGTCTGAGACAGTTCTTATGAAAACTGTCCCACTCCTCTCTTCTTTAGTGAAAACTTAACAAACAACAGTCAGCCAGAACTGAAAATAATAAAGGTGAATAAATAAGTGCAATGTCTTGGGGCATTGACAATAGTTGGACTTGTAGACTATTATACATAGATCCATGTAGATTAGTTATTTTGAGTGGAATTTCTGGAACAATTTATTTTAATCTGTGCTAAAAAAGTTAAAAATTAGGCCCTTATGGTTTAAGGACTTTTATCTCACTTCATTCTAAATATGTGATCACAAGTTCTCTTGAGCTTTCTCTGTTAAAGACACTTCCGTTTTGTTTCTAAAAATGTGAAGTTAAAAAAATTAAAACCAAGCCATAGAATTTTTTTCAATCAGAAGAACACAGCAGTACAGATAAAACTTAACATTCTGTATTTTAGGTTGTGTTTTGCCAAACATGATTAGACGTCTCACAAAAGAATATCAAACTACATTCAGAAAGCCATCTTACTGAATGTTATGACAAAATAGACATAATTTGAATTGAATTTAGAACTGTACATATCATGTTGTCAAACTTTGATTTTTTTAATCGGGATTTTGAAGTAAAAAATGTGTTAAAAATATAATAATTCTATTAAATGATTGTTCCCCCAACATCCTCTAGAGTTTGCTATTCACAATACTTAAATTGCCCTTGGATAGTAATTAAAAAGCTATCACAAAGAAATAGGGAGATACAAGGATGAATAAAATAAAAGCACATACAATCATAAAGGAGTATCAGAACATTGGCTCTAGTTGTTCACACCATAGCAAAATAAACTAGTTTTATAATCATTTAAAGAATATCCCAAAGTTCTTTGTTAAGTAGTCAAGAAGGCCCTGTAAGCAACACTTCTATAACTTGCAAGGTAGGCTTGGCTCTCTGACATAGATTCAGCTGGTAAGGAAACAATAAGGCCTGATGTATTGAGAAATTTACATTTTATTACTAGATAATATGAAAAACAAACATCCTTCCATCCCTTACCATGAATCTTATCTAACTTCTAAACTAGTAGATGAGTATGTTGCTCAAATTTATAATTAAAAAGTGAGTACACATGTTGAGGTGATCATTTCAATGGAACTACATCATATAGTTGTGGCAACTGGTCTGTCAAAACGTCTAATTTTAATCTCATCCCCTGATCTAGCTAACTCCATATAAACCTCCACGTCTCAGCTAAATATCATTTCCACCAAAAAATCCTCACAAAAACCTCATATTTTAGAGTACTCATCTTACTTATAACTTATTTTTTAAAGCAGGTCTTTTATAAGTTATAATTTCCATTAAGTTGAGGATTGTGATTCTTTTTCTATCTACTGTTTTATATATATACTTGTAGTTTCTCAATTATTAATAATATGTTGGTTATTTGATTAGTTAAGCTTACATCTAAATATGATATATTTTACTCAATACTTTTTGTAATTTCCTGCTGCTCCCAATACAATATGAGAATATTATATTATAAAAGTGGAGCTTTGACTTATGCATGTATAGATATGCTTTATTAAATCCAACCATGATAATATCCGCCATATCAAAATATTGTATAATCATTACAGTCAATATGTTGGTTGACTTATTTTCAAAATCATAATGGAAACCTTTGATTATAACTCAGAGTAAATTGCAACCAAGAAGTGGGGCACTATGTAATTAAAAAAAACAATGAAGCATTGTCTAAAACTTTGGCTTGAATACCAGAGTATATAATTATGAATTTGTTTGCTTATTAGTTGCTTTGTTTTGTCAAAGAAAGAAACATTATAACTGGAAGAGATTTTAGAAATTATTCCACATGATTCATTTAGGTATAAGAATGAAAGAAATGAGAAGAGAAAGGCAAAATGATTTGTCCCAAATCACACAGTCAATAGAAAGCCTAGTCATGGAAATCAAATTTTTGAAACCGACTAAGACAGTTTTTCTACTGAAAACATGTGGACTTCATTTCAGATATTTTCCAAATTTAAAAATGTAGTCTTTTGAAAATTTTTGCCCCAAGCAAAAGATAAATTATAACATTTGCATTTTGTGAATAACGGAAATCTTTACCTTTGCAGCCTAGTTGACTTAATGCAAACATATCCAACAAGAATAATGAGTTCAATGTCACTCATTTAACAACAAAATGATACTGTCAGCATTTTGAATAAGGTCTATTTTGAATCAAGAGGCCATTGTCTTATAGAAATATTTTAGACCAATTGCTAGTCTAGACTACAAAGTTGGACGGAGGTGCCTTCTAAATCAAATCCTTTTATTCCCACAGACTGAGATCATGCACATCTGAGATTTGTTAGTTGAAATTCCACACAGTCCTCAATTGCCAAGTTTGGATGGAAGGAACCTAATACTAAAAATAAGGAAAGTAAGAAAAATTAACATTAAAAACCATACTATATAAAGGTCCTACAGAGACCAGCAGGGAAGAAGGGCCCTGAGCATTCCTACTTGCAGATTTAAACTTGAAGCTAACCTATTAGTAACTTCAAGCAGGAATTGGGAAGGTAGGGAAAAGGATATCAAGATTGAGCAATCAATTACAATTAATTCAGTAGTATCTTCTGAACAGATTTCTGTGGGGGAGACATAAATATAAGATGTGCTTCCTTTTCTGGCAGCTTGATTGAATTATTTGGCAGTTTGATCGAAGATGTATTCTTCTTACCAGTTCAACCTTTATTTCATGAATATTTACAGTATTGCAGGTATTATTATAAATTATTAGAATAAAAGAGGAATAAAAATAAGTGCCTTACAATCAAAAAATACCATAATGGGAGCAATATAATCAATATTTCAATAAAGTATGGTAAGTGCTAACATGGCAGAGTATCCACTTCTCAGTGTAAATTTACCCATACTTTACTCTCTATCCCTTCTGCCTGATTTCTGATGAATGTTATTTCCATATGTGCACACAAGTGTTGATCAATTAGTTCCAATTTAATGGTGAGTACATGTGGTGCTTGTTTTTTCATTCTTGTGATACTTCACTTAGAAGAGTGGTCTCCAGTTCCATTCAGGTTAATACAAGAGGTATTACTTCACCATTTTTTGTGGCTGAGTAGTAAGTACTTCATGATATATATATATATATCATATATACCACATTTTATTAATACACTCATGTACTGATGGGCACTTGGATTACATCCACATCTTTGCAATTGTGAATTGTGGTGCTATAAACATTTGAGTGCAGGTGTTTTTTTAACAGAATGTCTTTTTATCCTTTGTGTAGATACCCAGTAGTGTGATTGCTGGATAATAATTCTACTTTTAGTTATTTGAGGTAAATCCATACTACTTTCCATAGAGGTTCTACTAGTTTGCGGTCCCACCAGCAGTGTAGGAGTGTTCCCATCTCTCTGCATCCATGCCAACATTTATTGTTTTGGGACATTTTGATAAAGGTCATTCTCACTGGAGTTAAGTGATATCTCATTGTGATTTTGATTTCCCTGATGATTAGGGATGCTGAGCATGTTTTCAATCAGTCTATCTTCTTTTGAAAAGTTTCTGTTAATGTCCTTTGCTCACTTTTTAAAGGAGTTGTTTGATTTTTTTCTTGCTGATTTGCCTGAGTTCTTTATAGATCCTATTTATCAACCCTCTGTTGGATATACAGCATGAAAATATTTTATCTCATTCTGTGGGCTGTCTATTCACTCTAATGATTATTTTCTTGGCTATGCAGATGGTTTTTAATTTGACCAGGTCCCATTTATTTATTTTTGTTGTTTCTGTGATTGCTTTTGGGATCTTCATAAACTCTTTGCCTAGGCCTGTCTGTAAGAGTTTTGCAACATTTTCTTCTAGAATTTTTATGATTTCATGCCTTAGGCTTAAGTCTGTTATCCACTGTGAGTTGATTTTTGTTAGTGGTGAGAGATGTGGATCCTGTTTCAGTCTTCTACATGTGGCTATCCAATTTTCCCAGCACTATTTATTGAATAAGCATTCTTTTCCCCAGTGTATGTTTTGTATGCTTTGTCAAGGATCATATGGCAATATGAGGATGCTTTTATATCTGGGTTATTTGTTTTGATCCATTGGTCTATGTCTCTGTTCTTGTGCCAATGCCATGCTGTTTTGGTTATTATAGCCTTAGTATAGCTTGGAATCTAGTAAATTTATGCCTCCCAATTTGTTCTTTTTGCTTAAGGTTGCTTTGTCTATACGGGGTCTTCTCTGGTTCCATACAAAGCATAGAATTATTTTTTCTAGATCTGTGAAAAATGATGTTGGCATTTTAATAGGGATTGCATTGATCTGTAGATCATTTTGGGTAGTATAGACATTTTGAAAATGTTGTTTCTGCCAATCCATGAGCATGGTACATTTTTCCATCTGTTTATGTCCTCTGCTATTTCCTTCTTCACTGCTTTGTAGCTCTTCCTATAGATATCTTTCATCTCCTTAGTTAAATATATTCCCAGGTAATTTATTTTCTCTTTTGGTACTGTGAAAGGTATTGAGTCTTTGATTTGATGTTGTTGCATATAGGAATGCTACTGATTTGTGTACATTGATTTTGTAACCTGAGACTTTTCTGAATTTACTTATAAATTCTAGGAGTCTCTTAGCAGAATCTTTGGGGTTTTCTAGATATAATATCATATTGTCAGCAAAGAGCAATAGTTTAACCTCTTCTGTCCCTATTTGGATACACTTGATTTCATTTTCTTGTCTGATTGCTCTGGCTCGGCCTTTCTAGCACTATGTTGAATATAAAGGAGCTATACAGAAGATAAAGGAAACAAAAAGGTGGTTCTTGGAAAAGATAAACAAAATTGACAGGCCTCTCACTGAATTAACCAAAAGCAGAAAAGAAAGTACTATGAGAAGCTCAATCAGGAATGAAAAAGGCAAAATTACAACTGATACCATGGAAATATAAAACATCATCTCTAAATATTATAAAAATCTTTATACATATGAAATTGATACATTGAGAACATTATACATTATTAACATTATACATATGAAATTGAGGAAATGTACAAATTATTAGAATTACACAGACTCCCTCGACTCAATCAGGAAGAAATAGAACTCTGTAGCAGACCAATATCAAGTAATGAAATTGAAACAGCAGTAACAAATCTTCCAAATAAAAATAAGTCCTGTACCATTTGGGTTCACACCTGAATTTTACCAGACCTAGAAGGAAGATATGGTACCTATCCTGTAGAAATTATTCCATAGCATCAAGAAGGAAGGAGTACTCCCCAGCATATTTTACAAAGTTAACACCACCTTGGTACCAAAGCAAGGAAGGGACACAACAAAAAATGAAAATTATAGAATCCCTTATGAATATAAATGCAAATATTCTCAGTAATATCCTAGCAAAGTGAATTCAGCTGCTCATGTAAAAAAATAATCCCTCACAACTAAGCAGGCTTCATTCCAGAGATGCAGGGATGATTCAATAAACACAAATCTATAAATGTAATTCACCACATAAATAGAAGTAAAAACAAAGACCATATGATTCTCTCAATAGACACAGAAAAAGCATTCAAAAAAATTCAGCACCCTTTTATGATAAGAACACTTAACAGAATAGGCATAGATGGAACTTATCTCAAAATGATAAAAGCCGTATATGACAAACCCACAGCCAACACCTCACACTGAATGGGGAAAAATTGAAGTATTCCCTATTAGCACTGGAATCAGATAAGGTTTCCCACTATCACCACTTCTGAACTGTATGATATAGGTATATATCTTTTCATATGTGATGAAGAATGTGTAAGAAGCTATTGTTTATCTTGAAATTCTGGGGCATAAGAAATGGAGTTAATATATGAATAATTATTTTTCTCTTGACATAACTTCTCTGGTTTGATTAGTTGAGGTAAACATATAATGATTTTGTTTGAAAATATTAATTATAACAAAAACATAAGTAAATATTATAAAATCTTGCAATGGAATCACTTGAAATATTATTTGTATTATTAATTTTTATAGTTTATAGACCCATGGCTTTTCCCCATCCAGTTGTACAGATATGCAAGATGTTGATAATATTACTCTTAAAATTAAGATTTTTGAAACAAAAATAGAATTGTTCATTGTTTTTTGGTTTTTGTTGTTTTTTTTCTTTTTTCTTTTTTTTTTTTTTGCATCTGCATACTAATTTAGTATCTTTCATCCAACCTTCTAGTTGATAAGTTGGAGTAGATAGCATCATCTGGCTTTATAAATGACTTGCTCTATTCCATATGCCAAATATAAGAAATACTGTTGGTTAATTTCAGAAGGAAACTCTGACATACGTGAATGAAAAGGCAAATGTGAGAAAGCAATTCCAACTTCATTGAGAATATATTTTTTAAAAATTTGAATTGCTTCTAACTGGCTCTGAACGGATAATTATGTCAGTATATTGCACAGGGTACTATGGCTAAAACAGCTAGCATGATGCTCACAGCAATGATGGTCCAGATGTTTGAATTTTGATTATGTTCAAGTTAGAAACATTCAAAAATATGTGCTTTAATTATAGACATGGAAATAATTATTTTTCTGCTTCATCCGTCATCCTGCCAAAACTGAGATTTTTGTAACTAGTGCTTTGTCCAATGCATTTGTAAACAGAAATTCTACAATTTTGCTAAGACTCTTTTTAAATTACTACTTGTATATAATTTTCTGCACAAAACATGTAAATGAATATTTCCATGCATACACTAATATATTCACCAATTACGCCTCATCTAGCTGGCCAACATGAAAAACCTTTGTAGAACAAGGCAAAATGTTTTTTTCACACCATAAATAACCTATGAAATATATGCCAAGTTATTGATTTTTAAAATACGTCTAAAGGCCTTTGAAAGTTACAACAAATTACAATTTTCTAATAAAATGAAATGCAAGTCAGCATTACTTTTGTACATTCTATGTTTATACATTCTTGAAACTTCATGTTTTGTGAGTTATAAAATCACTAATGTTACTCTCTGCGATAAAGTTTTCTGGGAAAAAATTAGGAATAGGTTTTAGTAATTAATAATAATTCAGGTATTTTCTGCCTCCTAGAGATTTTTACATAGTATTGCCCTCAGTTAAATTATTGAGCATTGCCTTCATTTTCAGAATAAAGATTCTTCTCTGATTATTTTTCAGTTTTATTTACTCAGGTGATTAAATTGGACCCAGGGATTTCACTAAAAAATGGCTACATATTGTGTTGATGGATTTTTTTTCAATCAAGCATTCAAATATTCAATTTTAAATAAATACATAAAATTAGCCATAATGTATAGCAGCCACTTTTAAACTAAATTTTAGTGAAACTATGTATCATACCAAGCACATATTCTACTTTCCCATTTTACCTTCCAAATAAGCACTGACAATTAATTAGACAGTGTTTAACATTTATCATGCTTATCTTCACAGCTGCAGTGGCATTGAAGATGACTAAGAATGGCAAGAAGAGTTTTTTTTTCCCCTTTGGTAAAGAATTGAAAATAGAGGGAAAATAATGATTGATTCTCCTTTGCTTGTTGAGTGCTTAGAGGTAGATAAGCGGATTTGTAGTGAGGTCATCAGTCACAATGGGACGGTAATTTGAAAATGGATTAGCTTAGAAGTAGCAATTTCTGCTCCATGGGTTTCAGTGAAAAAGTCTGCCTAATTCTGTAAGAGACCTCATAAACTGGCAGAGATCAATGCCTACCTAATGTGCCATTATGCACTGGGCACACTTCAGTGATTACAGCACAGCTGTGACTGGGTTTTTCTTGATATTTCTTTAGCACTTGCACCACAGGTGCGCCACATGATTATTTTACCCAAAGGAATAAACTCTTTAGGGAATTAAAATAAAGGAGAGGTTTTTATTCCTAAGCTTTTCACTTTTGTACTAAGGAATAGCCAGTTCCACAAGTCAGTAATGTCAGCCCAGTAACAAATAAAGACTCACCAATTTATATGAAGAAAATCGTCTTCTATTATATTTGGATGGTATTTTTTTTTTAAAAAAAAATTATGACATAAGACTACCTGCCTGTATAGCTTGAAAGAACATGGTAATACAGATTTCAAGTTGGAAGTGTTCAATGTTTTATAAAATAGAATATTTTGCTAAATTTGAAGAAACAGCATTATGTAAGTTTTTGGGGTTTTTTTGTTTTTTGTTTTTTGTTTTTGAGACAGAGTCTCACTTTGTTGCTCAGGCTAGAGTGAGTGCTGTGGCACCAGCCTAGCTCACACCAACCTCAAACTCCTGGGCAGTCCTCCTGCCTCAGCCTCCTGGGTAGCTGGGACTCCAGGTATGTGTCACCATGCCCACCTATTTTTTTCTATATATATTAGTTGGCCAATTAATTTCTTTCTATTTATAGTAGAGATGGGGTCTCGCTCTTGCTCAGGCTGGTTTCGAACCCCTGACCTCAAGCAATCTGCCCTCCTCGGCCTCCCAAAGTGCTGGGATTACAGGCGTGAGCCACCATGCCTGGCCAGCATTATCTAAGTTTTTTACTTTTTCTTATAGGGCATACAAGTTAGATGGAAGGGGAGAATGAAAAGGAATAGAGTCATATAAACTTAAAATGAAATGTGAATATAAGACACACCACTAATAAACCTACATTCCTATGATCTCTAGATTTCTGCACTGGTTGTGTGCAATTATATGTGGGAACAAACAGTAAAATATTAACAACAGGTAAATAATTTGAAATGCAAATGTATATAGTGCAAACCAGTAATAAATTATGCTTTATACTTTAAACAAGGAATACTATTATTAATTATCTAAAAATTTCAATCGTATAGCTCATTAAATGTGATATGATATGCAATGAGATGATACAAACATTCCAGGGCAGTGCAACACAGAGAAATAAATTTATTGAGAATAATTTATTATTGATTCCTTGACATGAGTGGGAACGATATCTGGTACATGGTTTAAACCATTTAAAGCTCATTTTTTTCTTTATGTAACAAAGATGCTGTGTTCATAGTTAAAATCAATTTACCAGTGACATCAGGATTCACTTAAATATTTGACCAGTTCTGTGTAAAAGGAATACAATACAATGATAGACAGATAGTACTAAAGATTTAAGAGGCAAAGAAAAGGGTTTCCTGTCCCAAATGATTCCTCAATATTCTCGTGTAAAATCTATTCCAGAGGGGGCCATTCATCTAATCCACAGTTAAATGTTAATCTCTGAATGAAATATTTCTGGTAGAGGTAACATATAAACTTGAAGAAGTTTAGTACATGAAACAAGGGTAGCAATAGTCTCGTTTAATACTTCAAAAGAATTACTTTGGAACCTCAAATGGATAATTAATTTTTTAAAATGAGCTAATTCAGAAGAGAATTGTTGTCATGGTGAGAGGATTTGCCATGCCATCATGCCATTTGTGTGTGTGTGCTGGGGGAAACTCAGTGGAGGAATTATGGAAAAGAGGAAATTTGAAGACTATCACATGAAAAGAAGATGAAGCTTTGGCTACGTGAACCTATTGGGTAGTACACAGAATACTCTGTGGCTCCTTAGATACAGTTTAGAAAAATAGGAAAAAATAACTTTTAAACTCATAAAACTATCTAAAAATGGAAAGAGCTATTTAAAAAGTATTAAAAGATATACTTCTTTTCACAGGGTATTTGAGCTCAGAGATCAGATCCTTGGATTCTAAATTAGCCAAGGATATAGACATTTGTTTGTGTTTTTTTACTTTTTATTTTTTTAGTTTTAAAATCAGCTTTATTGATATATAATTCACATAATGTAAAATTCACCTATTTTAAATGTATAATTCAATGTACATTCAGAGGGTGGTGTGATCTTCATTACAACCTAATATACAATATCTTCATCTCCCCTAAAAGAAAGCATTAGCTATCACCCTTCATTCTTTCCCACCCTCAACCCTAAGCAACCACTAATCAACTTTTTGTCTGTATTGATTTGCTTATTCTTAACACTTTAATCAAATCATATAATTTATGGTCTTTTGTGACTTATTTTTCACTTAGCATATTTTCATTTTAATTCATGTTTAGCATGTATCAGTACTTCATTCCTTTTTATTGCCAAATAATATTCTATTGTATGGATATACCATCTTTATATTACCATTCACCTAATAGATGGCCATTTAGATTTTTGGCTATTATAAATAATGCTGATATGAATATTCATGTATAAGTTTTTGCATGGAAATATATTTTCATTTCTCTTTGGTACATATCTAGGAGTAGAATTGCTGGATCATATAGTAATTCTATGTTTAACTTTTTGAGGAAAAAACAACAGTTTTTCACAGAGGCTCAGTTTACATTACTTGAGTGCTCCAAGTTCTTCATGTCCTTGATAACTTTTGTTTTTGTAGGATTTTTTTTTTTTTAATTTTTGCCATCCTAGTGAGTGTGAAGTAGTGTCTCATTGTGGATTTAATTTACATTTTTTGTGTGTGTCTTATTTTTTTAAAAAATTATTGATACAAAATATATATATTCATGAGGGTACAGTGTGATATTTTGACACACATATACAATATGTAATGATCAAATCAGGGTAATTGGCATAACACCTCAAATATTTATCATTTCTTTGTGTTGAGAACATTCAAAATCCTCTCTTGTAGCTATTTTGAAATATAAAGTAAGTTATCATAGTTTACCCTGCTGTGCTGTAGAACACTAGAATTTATTCCTCTTATCTAAGTGTAGTTTTTGTACCCATTTAAACACAACTCCTTATATTATTACTATGCTAATAAAAAAATCACCTTAAGAGAAAGCAAAAATTGACAGACGTAACAGGTTGTGGGTTTTCAGAAAACAAGTAGCTGAGAACACACAGTGAAGAACATAAAGTGAGGCCTGATGGAAAAGGGACACTTTTGGAATGATGTATTTGGAAGGATGAATTTTAAAATATACCTTGATTAGAGTTTGGTTTAAGAGAATGGTGAAAGAAAAGAGAAATGATGATATATTGGAAGGCAAAATGGGTAATATTGTTTGACTATAAAAATGCTGTACTTGCTAAGAGTAGATCTTAAGTGTTCCCACCACACACAAACAAAAAATGGTAGCAATTTTTTTCTTTTTGGTGAGTTGATAGGATGTGTTAATTGGCTTGATTCTGGTAATTATTTCAAAATACCAAATCAACACATTGTACACCTTAAATATACATCATTTTTATTTGTTGATTATACGTCAATAAAGCTGGAACAATGTTGAAACAACAACCAAAAAATGCTATGATTCTAGGTTTGAGATGATTTGGAATGAAAAATTAAGGGAATATGGAAAGTTTTATTATTCATAATAAAGTAAGGTGATGTAAGCTTTGAGTTTCTATTTTCATTGAGGATAAAAATAACCTGACTGTAATCATAACTAAAATAAAGCACAACCTAGTATAGTTTGGTATGTAGTTGGAGTTAGCCATTTTTAAAATTGAATTATCCAAGTAATTTCAGTGTATGCTGATTTAAACACTTAAGGGGATTTCTTTGCTTTGTGTGTGGATTATAGAAAATAAACATATTTTTAAACATTACATAAGTATTTGATGTAACATATACATTATTTCTTTTAATATTCAATATAGGTTATTAATAGTATGAATGGCATCAAATATTAAGATCGTTGGAAATACATTATTATTGTATTCTTCAATGGTACAAATGTGTTTTTTTGCAATTAAAAAGCAAAGCCAGGTTCCTAAAATAGTAGAACATACTATAAAAGAATGAGAGATCTGGGTTAGGGGGAAGGTGAAGAAAGTTATGGGGTAGGAATTACCTACCTTTGAATTCTGGCTATATTGTCTGCTAATCTCTGTGAACCTCAGCTCAATTTCTCTAAGCCCTATATCTATGAAATGAGAAGAAACAGTAGTTCTTTTACCATAGGGATATTTTGAGGATGAATCAGATAATGTATTAGTATAACTTTTATTTAAGAAATGTTAACTATCATTATCTAATAAGAATCCTATCAAACTAAAGGTAGTGAATTAGAGAGCTTTGAACACTATTTCTTTTTTCTTTACTAGAGATTTATATTTATTTTTTATTTACCAGAGTCTTATTTTAGAGAAGACATTTTCAGCAATTCTTGAAATAATTTTTAAGTGAAAGGTATTATACATCCAAAGGATATTCTAAGCCCACTGCTTTCTTATTCTGTATTACTCTTTATCCTACATTCTTTACTCTCTGGCGCTGAATTCAATGAAAACAGATGTGAATGAAAGCGTTTGATTTGAATGAATGTCAAACCAAAGCTACTACTGCTACATCAGGGCATCTCATATTTATTTTCTTTTTCTTCTCTTTAAAGTAAAAAATCAACTAACATGCATTTTTTAGTTGAACTGGGAGGAGCAGGTAAATTAAAAATTGTCAACAAAATTTAATGTGTCAAGATTTCAATGGAATTTGAAACATTATTGTTTATGTACAGAATTTGAAGTCTAGGATTTTGCTAATGTGAACACCTGTATTTAGCTCATTCTCAACAAATTTTCTGTTACCAAAGAAAATATATGCAAATGCAACCTTTTTTATGAGAACCATTTTGTCAAAGGCAATCTAAACAAAACATTCTATGAAATTCTCAGAAAATTTAAAGTAATAAAGATTTTTATGCTTGTATTTATGTTAGTCACTTAAAATTGTTGGCATCACCAACATTTACATCCTTAACATTCAGTTGAAAAAGAAATATAATAATTTTTCTATTAAATAAATTGGAATTTATTAACCCTATCGCCATAACCACATTTTTAGATTAAATTGTGCATGTGAATGTTTGTGTGCATGTATATACACACACCTGTTTTTTTTTTTCTTGGATACTTTTGTTATGCCTGTATTGCTTTAATTTCCTGGAAAAACTTTGGTAGAACGTAAAGTCAGAATTCTTTACATTTTCCTTTTTGTTTAATGTCTTTCTACAGGTTTAGGGGCACCTGCTATATTGTCTTTTGTATTTAAACAGTAAAGGAAGTAGACTCATTACAGAGGGAAGTTTGGTTTTATTCTCTGAAACCACCTGGGAACTGTAGATAAACAGTATGAGTAAAATGGAAGAAAATTTTTTGGACCACCACAACACAAATAATAAAATAAAATAAAGCTTTGGTTACAATGTCAAAAAAATAAAAGAGTACAAGAGAACAGCAGAATGTGCCCTGCCAAATACACATTGAGACCTGCTGTTTTCCCTGTTGGTGTCCACATGGCTTTGATTTTCATCTAATTGCAAGAAAACACAAACATTGGCAAAGGTTTTACTGGATGTTTGGTGACCCCACTGTGTTAAATAGGACTTGAATTTGTGTGCCTTAAGAAACCTCTGTATGATGTGTTTGTTTGGCTTTTATTCCCAGAAACTTAGTAGGCCCATCAATTAACAAAAATCTTCTGTAAAATTGGGAGTTTGGATTGTGAAATGAAAAAATAAACACATTCTTCTTCTTCAAAAGCCTTGCTGTCAACAACTATGAAAAAAAATCATTCAGTTCATAGGACACAGTATCTTACTGGGATCCAGTATTCCATTTAAATTGCTCAATACTCTTCACAGAAAGCGACATTCAAGTTGAAGGTTAATTTTTTTTAATTTTATGATTTCAAGGAAATAAAGAATTCTACCACTCTAAGGTTGGCCCTTTACTTGGCCTTATCTGCTTTCAGCCCCAAAATTTGTAAATAGAGTCTGATGAGCTTAGATGGTGATATTGTCAACTAAGACAGATGTAGGCCTATGCTTTCTGCTTTGTCTGCTTTTCAGTATCTCACAGCCTACTTTTAAGATTGTTCCTAAATCATAGCAACTGAAATACAATGAGAATGTAATACTTAAAAAATAATAAGAGAAGCTGGCCTTTGACAGTCAGGAGAACCAATTTGAATATTTCCCCATTAGGTGATCTCTTTGCTCTTTCCACCCACCACTGTCAGCCAGAAGTTTGAAGTAAACACCTGCTCAGAGACAGTTATATGTAACATTTACATTATAAGGGAAGGTAAATGCTCAAATTTCTCTTAAAATTAGCTATAAATTAGTCATCTGATTCCCTCCTATCATGCGACTATCTAAATTTTAAAAAGGAACGTAATGCTCATTTTCTTGCCCCATATTAACCTAGGCAGTCTCTTTTAAATAGTTCATATGCACTTTAGCATTGATTGCCTCCTATAATTCTACAGCCAAAAATTCAAAGCAAGTAAATCTTAAATAATTGATTGTCTGGTGTCCAAGAAAAAAATTAGGAAATTTAAAATTATTTTCTATCATTAAAAAGTACTGAGTATATTTACACAATTAAATAAAGTGACATTTTAAAATATTATTAAAATTTGCGGGGGGGCGGAGCAAGATGGCGGACGAATAACACGGCCAGACAGAGGGTCTCTGCAGAAAAGACCGATTCTAGCAGAAACTAGAGGAAAGAAGCAAGAAGACGAGCATACAGCGGACAAGGGCCGGAAGGAGGGGTACCTGAGACCCCGGGAGACTCCACGGGAGGAGGCTGCGGAGGAGAACTGGAGGCTGAGACCACCGGAGCAGCCCAGAGACCAGCGGCAAGGGTAGGTGGATTCGCTGTTTCCCCTCCCCTGCATTCGGGACTGCTGGTGGGCTCCCAAGCGGGTGGAGAGACCTGCGGACATCAGCCCAGAGACTGCCGCCGCCTGCCAACGGTGAGCCTGTAGCAGACGTGGCACCAGGTTCCCAACTTCCTCTGGGCACCTCCGTGTGCACGGAGAGCCGCGCGGCAGGCGCCATATTGCCTCCTCCTCCCCTCCGCCGACCCTACCCGCGGCTGCCCAGGGAGACAATACAGCCACCAGCCAGAGGCACCTCCAGGGAACGGGACCTTCCCGTTTGGGACCCCGCCCGCCCTCCCAGGTGCTGCTGGCACCGTGTTCCCAGGAAAACGGTGCCGACTCAGAGGCTGAGAGACATAGACCCAGCTTGGGCTCCCTGTGGGTGAATTAGGACCGGAAACCCTCTCCCTGGTGGGAATACAGTTTGAACTCTGGGACCCAGAGGTCGGACCTGCAGACCAGATCCCCTGCACCGAGGGCTAGCATTGCCCGGGGCACAGAAGGATTATACGTGAACAGCCTACTGAGGTCTGTGTGCCTCCAGGGGCGGATCGGCGTCCTAGAGGGCAACCCTCCTCCCAGGAGGAGGCCGTGCGCCCAACCCAGGTGGCGTTCCTGTGCAGGGAACCTCCCCGCCGGCACCACAGTCCGGGGAGGCCTGGTGGCTTGTGGTCTGGCCTGCTGGCAGAGGCCCAGGAGTAGCTGCGGAGTTGGGGAGGGTGGAAAGAAGCGAGGCCTGCTGCAGACTGTGGGTCTCAGACAGCCCCACCCCCACACCCAGACTTTCTGGCTGAGCAGGACCATTCCAGCCCCGCCCTGACAGCAGAGAACAGAACCTTGACCCCTGCTAACGGCCTGAGGGCAGGCTTACCCAACCCAGCTCCGCCCAGAACGAGAGCTGATAACAGGACTCAAAATCAACACCATAGCCTGTTCCTCCAAGCAAACGCCACCTACTGACAGGGACGGCATCTTGCACAGCCTTTCCACGGCACCCACTGACTCAATATACAGGGAGTGGTCCAATTTCACCCACAGGCACCACCTAACGCCTCAGAAACTAAACAAGGTGTGTGAATACCCAAACAATAACCTAAGGAAAGAAACAACAACTGATCGACATGGGAAGAAATCAGCGAAAGAACTCAGAAAATATGAAGAACCAAACGGAAAACACACCCTCAAGGAGGAGCACCAGCCCCCTAGAAACGGACACCGACCAAAATCAGGCAACCAATATGACAGAAAAGGAATTTCGTATGTGGATCATAAGAACACTCACCCAGCTGCAACAACAACTCAATAACCAACACCAAGAAAACACAAAAAACCTCCAAGAAATGGAACAAAGGTTCAACAAAGAGATTGACACAGTGAAGAAAACTTTAACCGAAGTCCTGGAGATGAAGAATCAACTCAGAGAACTACAAAATACTGTGGAAAGTCTCAAGAACAGGGTAGATCAAGCAGAAGAAAGAATCTCAGAGCTTGAAGATAACACCTTCCAATTAAATAAATCAGTCACAGAAATAGAGCAGAGAAACAAGAGAAAAGAGCAAAGTCTACAAGAGCTGTGGGATTATGTGAAAAAACCTAACGTGAGGGTCATAGGTTTAGCCGAAGGGGAGGAAGACAACACTCAAGGGCTGGACAAGCTTTTTGAAGATATAATAGAGGAAAATTTCCCAGGCCTTGCTCAAAATCTCGATATACAAGTTCAAGAAGCCCAGAGGACCCCTGGGAGATTCAATGCAAACAGGAAGACGTCACGTCATGCAGTCATCAGACTGACCAAAGTATCAACTAAAGAGGCCCTTCTAAGAGCTGTAAGACAAAAGAAGCAAGTGACATACAAGGGAAAGCCAATTCGAATAACATCAGACTTCTCTAATGAGACTTTACAAGCAAGGAGAGACTGGGGCCCCATTCTCACTCTTTTGAAACAAAACAATGCCCAGCCTAGAATATTATTCCCTGCAAAACTAAGCTTCATATATGAAGGAGAAATAAAAACATTCGCAGACAAGCAAAGGCTCAGAGAATTCACCAAGACAAGACCAGCCCTACAAGAAGTACTTAAAACAGCGTTATGCACGGAACATCATAATAATAATCCACGGATATAAAAACAACCAAAACCCAAAGATATTAAAGGCCAGATATTACAATGGCTCAAGACAGAAATCATAGCAACAACATCCAACCCAACAGAATGATCAGTAATCTACCTTACCTATCAGTTCTCTCAATAAATGTGAATGGCTTAAACTCTCCACTCAAGAGACATAGGCTGGCTGAATGGATAAGAAAATACAGGCCAAGTATATGCTGTCTTCAGGAAACACATTTAACCTGCAAGGATGCACATAGACTAAAAATAAAAGGGTGGAGATCAATATTCCAAGCAAATAGAAACCAAAAGAAGGCTGGTGTGGCAGTTCTAATTTCAGATGATTTAGTTTTTAAACCAACAAAAGTAGTAAAAGACAAAGAGGGTCATTATATAATGGTGAAGGGCACAGTCCAACAAGAAGAGATAACAATTTTAAATATATATGCACCCAACTTAGGTGCACCCAGATTCATAAAGCAAACCTTACTGGAGCTAAGCAAATGGATTAATAGCAACTCCATAATCGCCGGGGATTTCAACACCCCACTGACGGCACGAGACAGATCCTCCAAACAGAAAATTAATAAAGAAATAATGGACTTAAACAAAACTCTAGAACAATTGGGTCTGACAGACATCTACAGAACATTCTACCCAAAATCCACTGAATATACGTTCTTCTCATCAGCTCACGGGACATTCTCTAAGATTGACCATATCCTAGGACACAAAGAAAATCTCAAGAAATTTAAAAAAATAGAAATCATACCATGTACCTTCTCAGATCACAGTGGAATAAAACTAGAAATCAACCCTAACAGAAACTCACATTTCTACACAAAAACGTGGAAATTAAACAACCTCCTACTAAATGATTACTTCGTAAATGAAGAAATCAAGACGGAAATAAAAAACTTCTATGAAGAAAACGACAATGGAGAGACAAGTTATCAACTCCTCTGGGACACAGCTAAAGCAGTTCTGAGAGGAAAGTTTATCTCCATAAAGGCCTATAACCAAAAGACAAGAAGATCACAAATAGACAATCTAATGAAACGACTCAAAGAGCTGGAAAAAGAAGAACAGACCAACCCCAAACCCAGCAGAAGAAGTGAAATCAACAAGATCAAATCAGAACTAAACGAAATTGAAAACAGGAAAGCTATTCAGGAGATTAATAAAACAAAAAGTTGGTTCTTTGAAAAAATAAACAAGATTGACACGCCGTTGGCTAAGCTAACGAAAAGCAGAAAAGAGAAATCTCTAATAAGCTCCATCAGGAATAAAAAAGGAGATATCACAACTGATCCCAAAGAGATACAAGATACAATTTATGAATACTACAAAAATCTTTATGCACACAAACTGGAAAATGTGGAGGAAATGGACAAATTTCTAGAAACACACAGCCTCCCTAGGCTCAACCAGGAAGAAATAGATTCCCTGAACAGACCAATCTCAACAGCTGAAATAGAAACAGCAATTAAAAATCTCCCTAAAAAGAAAAGTCCCGGTCCAGATGGCTTCACACCTGAATTTTACCATACTTACAAAGAAGAACTAGTACCTATCTTGCAGAAACTATTCCACAACATCGAGAAGAACGGAAACCTCCCCGACACCTTTTATGAAGCGAATATTACCCTGATACCAAAACCAGGAAAGGATGCAACAAAAAAAGAAAACTACAGACCAATATCCCTGATGAATATAGATGCAAAAATTTTCAACAAAATCTTAGCTAACCGAATCCAGACACTTATCAAAAAAATAATCCACCACGACCAAGTGGGCTTCATCCCAGGGATGCAGGGATGGTTCAACATACGTAAATCTATAAATGCAATTCACCACATAAACAGAAGCAAAAACAAAGACCACATGATTCTTTCAATAGATGCAGAAAAAGCTTTTGACAAAATTCAACACCCTTTCATGATACGAACACTTAAGAAAATAGGCATAGAAGGGACATACCTAAAAATGATACAAGCCATATATGACAGACCCATAGCCAACATCATACTGAATGGGGAAAGATTGAAATCATTCCCACTTAGAACTGGAACCAGACAAGGCTGCCCACTATCTCCACTTCTGTTCAACATAGTGCTGGAAGTCTTGGCTACAGCAATCAGACAAGAAAATGGAATCAAAGGTATCCAAATAGGGGCAGAAGAGATCAAACTTTCACTGTTTGCTGATGATATGATATTGTATCTAGAAAACCCCAAGGATTCAACCAAGAAACTCCTGGAACTGATCAATGAATTTAGTAAAGTCTCAGGATACAAAATTAATACACAGAAATCAGAGGCATTCATATACGCCAACAACAATCTAATTGAGAACCAAATCAAAGACTCAATTCCCTTCACAATAGCAACAAAGAAATTAAAGTACCTAGGAATATATTTAACCAAAGAGGTAAAAGACCTCTACAGGGAGAACTATGAAACACTGAGGAAGGAAATAGCAGAGGATGTAAACAGATGGAAATCCATACCATGCTCGTGGATCGGCAGACTCAATATCATCAAAATGTCTATACTACCCAAACTGATCTACAGATTCAATGCAATACCTATTAAAATCCCATCAGCATTCTTCACAGATATAGAAAAAATAATTTTACGCTTCGTATGGAACCAAAGAAGACCCCGAATATCAAGAGCAATTCTAGGCAACAAAAACAAAATGGGAGGCATTAATATGCCAGATATCAAACTATACTACAAAGCTGTAGTAATTAAAACAATATGGTATTGGCACAAAAACAGGAATATTGACCAGTGGAACAGATGTGAGAATCCTGATATAAAACCATCCTCATATAGCCATCTCATCTTTGACAAAGCAGACAAAAACATACGCTGGGGAAAAGAATCCCTCTTCAATAAATGGTGCTGGGAAAACTGGATAGCCACCTGTAGAAGGCTAAAACAGGACCCACACCTTTCACCTCTCACAAAAACCAACTCACGCTGGATAACAGACTTAAACCTAAGATATGAAACTATTAGAACTCTAGAGGAAAAAGTTGGAAACACTCTCCTAGACATCGGCCTGGGCAAAGAGTTTATGAAGAAGTCCTCAAAGGCAATCACAGCAGCAACAAAAATAAATAAATGGGACATGATCAAACTACAAAGCTTCTGCACAGCCAAAGAAATAGTCATGAAAGTAAACAGACAGCCTACAGAATGGGAGAAAATTTTTGCATCCTATGCATCCGATAAGGGACTGATAACTAGAATATACTTAGAACTCACGAAAATTAGGAAGAAAAAATCAAATAACCCCATTAAAAAGTGGGCAAAGGACTTGAACAGAAATTTTTCTAAAGAAGACAGAAGAATGGCCAACAAACATATGAAGAAATGCTCAACATCTCTAATCATCAGGGAAATGCAAATCAAAACCACAATGAGATACCACTTAACCCCAGTGAGAATGGCCTTTATCAAAAAATCTCCAAACAATAAATGCTGGCGTGGTTGCGGAGAGAGAGGAACACTCCTACACTGCTGGTGGGACTGCAAACTAGTTCAACCCCTGTGGAAAGCAATATGGAGATACCTTAAAGCAATACAAGTGAATCTACCATTTGATCCAGCAATCCCATTGCTGGGCATCTACCCAAATGATCCAGTGACACTCTACAAAAAAGACACCTGTACTCGAATGTTTATAGCAGCACAATTCATAATTGCAAGGCTGTGGAAACAGCCCAAGTGCCCATCAATCAAAGAATGGATTAATAAAATGTGGTATATGTACACCATGGAGTACTATTCAGCTCTAAGAAACAATGGTGATATAGCACACCTTATATTTTCCTGGTTAGAGCTGGAACCCATACTACTAAGTGAAGTATCCCAAGAATGGAAAAACAAGCACCAGATATATTCTCCAGCAAACTGGTATTAACTGAGTAGCACCTAAGTAGACACATAGGTGCTACAGTAATAGGGTATTGGGCAGGTGGGAGGGGGGAGGGGGGCGGGTATATACATACATAGTGAGTGAGATGTGCACCATCTGGGGGATGGTCATGATGGAGACTCAGACTTTTGGGGGGAGGGGGGGAATGGGCATTTATTGAAACCTTAAAATCTGTACCCCCATAATATGCCAAAAAAAAAAAAAAAAGCAAAAAAAAAAAATATTATTAAAATTTGCTTTACTGGAACTTGAGATTGTGTTTTCATTTGCAAAATTAAATCTTCACCAAGACCAATGAATCAGTGGTATACACCATATTTATATGCAGACGAGTAAACCCCAAGTCTCTTATTATTTTATTTATATATATGTTAAACAACACTTTTACAACGTGAATTATGTGACAAAAACTCTTCATTTATATCCAATAAGCAGCTGGTTTGATACTTAGAGTCTATTCATAGCATGCCATTTTTCTTCATATCGTCTTAACTTTTTTTACTTGCCACATCGAATCAGTTGCCAAATTTTATAATTTGTCTGCAAAATATTGTATCTTTTCCTATAATTCTATTTCCACTGATATCGCCTTTCTTTGAGTCCTCTTTACCTTTCACTTAGTAAACTAGACCACTGGGAAAGAATTAAAGATTATTTTGAGCATTTTTCTGAGGTTTTAAGCCCAAGAAGATGGTGTATATCATTAACAGTAATAGTTAAACTGAAAATTAAGGAGAAAGATGAGCTTAGTTTTTATCAGGTTTGACTGAATACATTCATTTAGAAATACTGACTTATACTGGAACACCTGCATGTATCTAATGTACCTGGATTTGCATGTATCCTAGAACTGATCAGCATGTGTTCATTGGTATACTGATTCTAGAGAAATAATATAATCTTGTGTGTTCTGAGAACAAAGATTTAGATGTTCAAGTAGATTTGGAAGCTAAGTTACCTATTACTACTTATAACCCTCACAGCCCCAAACACATACATACACACACACACTTTCTCTCTCTCTCTCTCACAGTTTTTGAAAATTAACAACTTATATTAACCTATTAAAATACTAAAATATTTCCAATAAAGAAACCTTTACATAATTTTATTCATTATTTCCAAAACTTATTTTAGTATGGGAGTTTTTGTTTGTTGCTGTTTTTGAGAAAGGGTAACAGAGAGTATAGCTATTAATGGATACTATTAAAGTATAGAAATGCAAACATTTTTCCTGTGGGAATCACTAAAGTTATCTAATGAGTTAGAGAAGACTGTGATAAACAATGAGAGAAGAAATTTACAAATTTTAAAAATGGGAAGGTGATAGAAGATGTTTTAGGATAGGAAAAACAATCGTGTTTGTTACTAAATGGGAGGAAGTCAATAAAGATAGCATGAAATTTCAAGAAATTATGATAATGAGGGAAAAGATCAGGAGGATGCTTAGAATAGATACTAGTTTAATTGCTAACATGAAATTGAGTCTATTTTGAAAGCTTTTGGAGGTTAGCCATTCTGGAAGTTGGAGAAATAATGTGGCAAGTTCAAGAAGAATGGAGTTGTTTTATAAAGGCCACAAAAGAAAATGCAACAAAGAATTGCAATGTAACTAGGATTAGAAGTAAATTTTCTTAAAATGTAAATGAGCTTTGAGGTTCCAGCAGTGGTTCAAAAACATGAATTTACTGTGGATAATTAAAAGTAGTGGGTTTATTCCAGAAAGATGATGATATGATGTAGGCACATATGGTAGGGTTCTGTATGCATCACATCTGTCAATGCAAGGTTGGTGTAGTCAAGGACTCAGGTGATTTTGAATGTTATGAAAAAGATCCTTTAAAATGGATGATCAAGAAATTCCACTCTAATATGGCTTCTGGATAACATCCAAATGGCAAACTTTCTATTCTTTTAAATATCCATGAAGGTAAAGAAGAGAAAGAAAGCATCTCAATGCTATCAAAAAGCATCTTAAGCCTGGGTGTGATGGCTCACATCCATAATCCCACATTTTGGGAGGCTTAGGTGGGAGGATTGCTTGAGGCCAGGAGTTCAAGACTGGTCTGGGCAAATAGTGAGAGCCTGTCTCTATAAAAAGTAAAATGAAATAAGATAAATTAGCCAGGCATGATGGCATGCACCTGTAGTCCCAGCTACTCAGGAGGCTGAGGCAGGATTGCTTCAGCTTCAGCCCAGGAGTTCAAGGCTGCATAAAGAGCTATGAAAGGGCCACTGCACATCAGCCTGAGCAGCAGAGTGAGATCTTCTAAAAATATATAAGCATTTGTAAGAACAAGATACACTTCTTGAGTTCTTACTATGTCAGCCAAGCATCGGCATATATATATATATATATATATATATATTGACTCAGTTTATCTTTACAAATATTATGTTGTTATCCAAAAATCTTCCCCCATTTTATACCTGAAGAAACTGAGGTAGTAAAGCTGAGTAAAACATTCAAGAGTGCACAGCTAATGAATAACAGAATTAAGATTTCAATCTAGTGAATGTAGTTACAAGTTTATTCTTTTAAACACCACCCTGTATTGTCAAATATCAAAACCTGTGAGACAGCCGGGCGCACCACGCCTGTAATCCTAGCACTCTGGGAGGCTGAGGCGGGTGGATTGCTCGAGGTCAGGAGTTCGAAACCAGCCTGAGCAAGAGCGAGACCCTGTCTCTACTATAAATAGAAAGAAATTAATTGGCCAACTAATATATATAGAAAAAATTAGCCGGGCATGGTGGCGCATGCCTGTAGTCCCAGCTACTTGGGAGACTGAGGCAGGAGGATTGCCTGAGCCCAGGAGTTTGAGGTTGCTGTGAGCTAGGCTGACGCCACGGCACTCACTCTAGCCTGGGCAACAAAGCGGGACTCTGTCTCAAAAAAAAAAAAAAAAAAAACCTGTGAGAAATTGATAATGATTTCAAGTTGAAACAAATTGAGAGAAATAGTTTGCATGAAAGAAACAGGCTTTCCAATGCAAGAAACAGTTTTTCCCTTTTTTTATTGAAAAGTGGAGTGGGTCATCCCTATCCTGTCCTCTCCAAATATATATAGTCCATGGGTGATGTGCACTTGATTCTCAAAACACTATCCCCAGATCTTGACTAATTTTCACCCAGCTTCCATATGACTCCTTGAAACTACCAATGGATCCTGTTGCCAGTCTCCCCAGGGTGCTGTTGATTTTTTTCAAAAAAATCGCCCTTGGGCTGGCCTTTCTTTTAAGCACCACAGACCTGTTCTATGGATGATGACTATGCCACTCTCACTCCACCCTGCTCAACCCAGCCCTAGTCATTGCAAAGAAAGCAGACAGAGATAATGATTCTTATATCAGAATTGGGTTGCAAGAGAAAAAACTATACCCTCAACAATTAAAAAAAATGCTAATGGTTTTAAAAACGCTTTTGAAAACTTAAAAGCAATGATTGGCAAATTTTAAACATGACATCTGTTTTCCTATGTAGCAATGAATTCAAAATCAAATTATATAATACATAACCCACTAACAAAAATAAAGGAGATGTCAAAGAAGCATGGCATTAAAGGACAAAGAAGAATATCATTTATAAAAGTAAAGTATGTGGGAAAATTTCATATTAAAATATCCATTATTTTGTTTTGGACAAAAAAAACAAATAGCAATTATATACTATTTGGAAGATCAAATGCCTAAATTTGGTATTGTGAAAATTTGTTAAATTTTAACAAAAAAATTAAAACCAAATAATAGGTGAAACTTCATCAAGTCATCAAAATGCAAAGAAAAATGCCAACGCAATTTTATTTTTTAAGTTTTTTAATTTAAATTATTTTTAATTAACAAATTATAATTGTATGTATTCATGGGGTACATAGTGATATTTTGATACATGTAATGCATGGTGACAAGATCAGACTGGTTAGTATATCTATCACTTCAAACATTTATCATTTCTTTGTGTTAGGAACATTCAGTATCCTCCTTCTAGCTATTTGAAACTGTATATTATTGTTAACCACGGTCATCTTATAGTGCTGTAGAAGACTAGATTCCTCATATCCAGCTGTAATTTTGTAGGTTTTAACAAATCTCTCCCCATTCCTCCCTTCCCTCATTCTGCCCAGCCTCTAGTATCCTCTGTTCTACTTTTTACTTCTATGAAGTCAACTTATTTTAGCTTCCACATACGAATGAGAACATGTAGTGTTTACCTTTTTGTTCCTGGCATCTTTCACTTAACATATGTACTCCAGTTCCATCCATGTTGTCATGAATGACAGCATTTCATTATTTTTTATGCCCGAATGATATTTCATGGTATATATATATGTCACATTTTCTTTATCCATTCAACTGTTGTTAGACACCTAGGTTGATTTCACATCTTGGCTATTGTGAATAGTACTGTAATAAACATGTGTACAGATGTCTTTATAATATAATAATTTATTTTCCTTTGGGTAAATTAATTCCCAGTGGTGGGATTGCTGGATCATATGATAGTTCAATTTGACTTTTGTGAGGGACCTCTGTACTATTATTCATAGTGGCTGTACTAATTGCATTCCCACCAACAGTGTATTAGGGTTCCCTTTTCTCTGTATCCTCACCAGCATATTTGTTATTGTTTGTCTTTTAGATAATAGCTATCCTAACTGGGATGAAATGATACCTTATTGTGATTTTGATTTGCATTTGTTTCCCTGTTGATTAATGATGTTGAACATTTTAAAATATATTTGTTGGCCATTTGTATGTCTTCTCTTGAGAAAGGTCTGTTCAAACTATTTGTCCATTTTTTAAATGAATTGTTTGTTTTTTTGCTGTTGAGACGTTTTAGTTTCTTGTGTACTTTGGATATTAATCCCTTGTCAGATGAATAGTTTGAAAATATTTTCTTTCACTCTGTAGATTGTCTTTTTACTCTGTTGATTGTTTCATTTGCTGTGCAGGAACATTTTAGCTTGATATTATGTAATTTCATTGGTTTATTTTTGCTTTTGTTGCCTATGCATTTAAGATCTTATTCATAAAATATTTTCCTAGACTGATATCCAGAAGCATTTCTTCTGTGTTTTCCACTAGTATTTTTATCATTTTGGGTCTTATATTTAGCTCCTTGATCCATTTTTGAGTTGATTTTTGTATACGGTAAGAAGTAGGGTTCTAGTTTCATTCTTCTGTATATGGATATCTAATTTTCTTGGTACCATTTATTGAAGAGACTGTCCTTTCTCCAGTTAGTGTTGTTAGCATTTTTGTCAAAAATCAACTGATGTGTATAGATATGTGGATTAATTTCTGGGTTATCTAATCTGTACCACTGGCCTATGTGTCTGTTTTTATGCCAGTACCATAATGTTTGGTTACTACCTTTGTAAGTTATAAACTTAAGTTATTTTAAGTGAACAAGTAGCCTAGTTACTGCCAGTTTTCTCCATTAGAAAGTTAAATTTCTTTTTTCCTTTGTAATCAATAAGTATTTCGAAGGAAGATAGTTTGAGACTAAATAAATATTCTATTCCTCATCCCACTCCATCCACTAATTTTAGAAACCATTGATTTTTTTTACCTATATTATTATTATGGTGATTGCCAAATGGGTTTTCTAATTTATTTTCTTTTAATGCATTTATTAGTTGGCATTCTACTATAATGAAGAGATCTATCTTCTCATTTATTTACTCATTTGTTTATATCAGTGTGAACTAATGAAATCATTTTATTTAGTATCTAATAATCATTGATATAATTATCCCAGAATAGATCAGTGGGAGTCCTTTAAACTAGATCCTTTATGATTTTGACATGTCCAAATCATTCCTTAAGTATTCAGTACTATCTACCATGACACAATATCGCAGGATCATCTTTTCAGCCTTAGCCCAGAAATCAGCCATTTCTCCAAGGTACAGTAGTTCTTTTCAGTGAAAAATGTTATATAGAAACAAGACTTGAGTGTAAGGTATACTCATTGTTTTAGGTGGACATAACGAGAAAGTATATGTATTCACACACACACACGATTTTATATTTCTATCTATATCTGTAACTATACATATATTTATATATTAAACTATGACTTCATATCAATAGACCCAGTTTTAATCTACTAACATTCATGCCTGCCCAATGACTTTTGAAATTGGAGAGAAGAAAGGAAAAAGATTAAAAAGACTTTGTTACTGTTGTTTTTTATAAAAGACTTTATCATTATCATCTTCAAAATTTCATCTAATTTTAAACATGAGAGGAATGTCGTTTTGTCCCATCTCCTCATTTTATACCTAAGATAATTGATACAGAGGGAAATGAGAATACTTGTCAAAGCAGCACATTTAGGTAAATGTGAAGACATATATTTTACTTGGAACCCATAAGTGGTTCTAATATTTTATCTCCAAAACATTATTTTACATTTGGTTATTAAAAAAGGTGTAAAATGATTAAATCATAACTATTTAGATTTCATATTTATTGAGATACTTTTATGAACTAGCCAGTATTTCATGAATTGAATCTTTCAATCTTTTCAACAAAAGCATGTAATAGTAATTAAAAATCCATTTTGATAATTAGATCAGTATTCAGGAAGACTAAATGAATTGCTTACAGTGTAATAAGAGCACCAGGCATGGATCAAATTGTGCTGAATTCTAAATCTACTGAGCTTGATAGTACATTACCATGTAAAATACGTATAATAACAAAAGAAGGGCTGGAATGAACCGTGTCAAATGGAAATCAAATTAAAATTGTTAGTACTTTTAAAAATGAAATTAGATTATAGAAGTGACTGGTGTTTTAAAATTTTACCAACTTACTGTGAAATAATTAATCCATTCAAAATTTGTTTATTAAAGAACTACTATGTGCTAGAAATTGTGCTAGAATGAAAGATATAAATATGATTTAATCATGCCATCAATGATTTACTTAGTAACATATTTGAGGAAAATGCTTTTTAAGAAATACATCTAAAACACTATAGAATTATAGATTAAGCAGCCAACAAGTGACTTCAAGAAATAGAGAGATGTAAGAGATAAAAGGGTTTTTTTTTTCTTTAACAAAATGAGAAGAGTTATAGATAACATAGTCAATGAAAAACAAATACCACATGTTCTTACTTATAAGTGGTAGCTAACCAAGGGGTATATATGGCCAAAAAGTAGTATAATATATATTAAAAACTAAGAAGGGGAAGAGTAAGAGGGGGTCAAAAGATACAAATCTACTTATTGGGTACAATGTACACTATTCTAGTGAAGGGTGCACTAAGCTCTTACTTCACATTATACATTTCCTCCACATAACAAAAAACACTTGAACCCCTAAATATATTAAAATTAAATATATATGTATATATATATATATCCAATGAAACTGAGGCCATGTTTATCTTTTTCACTGCTATACTCCAGCACCTACTAGTGTTGCTTGGTTCAGCATAGGTCTTCAATAACTATTTATTGAATAAGCAAATAAATGAAAAAAGTAGATGGATGAATATCAAATGGCATCATTCAGCTGAAACTTAGAGCATTGCATAAATACAATCAATATTAATATTATTAATGAAATATTTTCCTTTCTTGCACTACGTTTTTGAAATCTTGTGTGTATTTTACATTTAGAGTGATTCTCAACCTAGACTAGTGACATTTCAAATGCTCAATAGCCACATGTGGCTAATGGTTACTGTATTAAAGAGGACAAGTCTAAGGTTCTTGCTATTTAACACATGGTCCTTGGACTAACAATCCCTGAAAACTTGATAGAAACGCAGAATCCTGGCTGCATTCCAGATCAACGAAATCAGATCTGTATTTTTTTCAAGTCTTCCAGGTAGCTGTGCACACATAGCAGTCAGAGAAGCACTGGTCCAGATGACAGCTATAACATTAGGTCTGCACATTCAGATAGTACACAAGGTAAATGCTATTGAACTTCAAGAAGATTAGATTAGAATTATAAATTATATTAATTTGTCTTAAAAGTACAAAGTGAATTAAACTTTACAAATATTTGATATTATATTCACCCTGATGTGTACATTTGGTCCAAATGTCAGATTGTCACATGTCATTAATGTCTGGTCACATGAGATAAGAATTCAAGTTACATAAATGGGAGAAAGTATATATCATCTGTTATCCATGCCTGGTAAATACATTTATGGATTTTATTATCTATTATATTTCCTAGCATTAAAATAATCTTCACAAAATGGAGGCTACTAAATATTTTTGCTAGTACATTTTTACAAATATAAGAAAACAAAACAAAACAAAGTGGCAGAGCTAACCCTTCTAATCCTTATAGAAATATTTTCTCAGATTGAATGATAGGTAAAAAGTAATGATGATATCATCAGACCTACTAAGTAGAGGGATGAAACCTGTAAAATTATCAAAATATCCACTGGAAGTATAGATTCACAACCCTATAGTTAATAGTGAACTTAGCCATTGTATTTATTGTACTTTGAGATATCACCTAATGATAATATAAAGCCATTATAATTAGTAAGACATTTTAAATATTTTTAATTCAATCTCCTTTGCTGGGCATTACATACATCCAGGTTTGCCTACAAGAGTTCTGACTCACATGAGTTTTCCAATCATCAATAGCACCCCCTTTTGCTCTCAAATGAGGCCTGGTTTAGAAGATAAATCACTCTGCTTTATTTGATCGCTCTACTTATCACCTCAATTGTCTTTTAGATATTTTATAATACATATAATTTACAAGTACAGTAAAGAGTACAAATACATAATTTTGGAATCAATGAACATATGTTCTAGGAAAGATTTCTTTATTCATTTATTTTGGGTTATTTTGAAGATCACACAGTGAAAACTTGACTTGTGAGAAACCGGAGTGTTTCCCAGGTTCACTCTTAGCCCATGCTTAATTGTTCCCGGCAACCCCTTTCAGGCTGGGAATATGTGTTCCCTCTCAGACTGATGCAAAGTGACAGTCTAAGCAGAACTGTGTACTTTTCTCTACTCTCTTTCCTCTCTCCACTCCCTTAATTGTGGGAAGAAGGAGAAGTAATTGTTAGGAATTTCAGAGGCCTTTCCTGCATGGCATATTGTTTACTGTCAGAAAGAAAGGCAGAGTCACCAGGAGGCAGCAACTTGACCAAGTCAAGTGAGTAGCATGTAAGGCCTTAAAGGCAAGTTTTGCAAATCACAAAGTATATATCACCCCGTTATGGTTCTCCTGGGATGCGTTAAATGTATGCTGGAAATATAAACTTCATGTTTAAGTAGAAAGAGCAACAAAACTTTCAAGGGTTAAAAATAGGCCATACTGTAGATAAATAGATGTTTATATGATTTCTGAAAATCTTTTGAAGCTCTAAAAGTGTATCTTAAGAAAATGAAACTTACATAGATGTATTTTTCCAGTCGGTATAAATAAAATTTTGTTTTTTATTTAAACTAAAAAGAATAGAATTAGATTTTGGAGAATTCACTATGAAACTGAGTGACCCACAGAATGAGACAGGCAAGACACTTGAAGAGAAGTTAACTGAATCAGCAATTAAATGCCCCTATAATGTGAAAATAAAAGAAACATAAGGTTATCTGTTAACTATGACTATAATGGAGGGAAAAAACAGAGCAGGACACAGAACCTACACAACTATAGCAGATATCTGCCAGGGAACATCAAACATTTAAATTGCAGGTGTATATATTCTATTATAGAATGTCTAATCATATGCAGTGGTATCTCTCTTAGTGTCCTCAGCACTGTCTATAACAGATTTTAATACATTTCACATAATGATGGTTTATATGGTGACATTTCTCAGAATGTGTTGCTTGGAACACTAGCTTTTCCAATAGGCCTTGGGAAGAATATGCCACATCCAACTAAATTTAGGAAAACTTGTATAATACTCTGCTACTGTCCTAAATAAAATTCACCTTGCACATTCACATACTTAGTGGTCTTAAGAGTTCATTGTAGTAGCTAAACTAGTGATTTAACTTTGCTTATTCCATCATTACCTAAGATTCTTAAATTATAGAACCTTTAGTTTGAGTGAAATCTATTAATATTCCAGGAGACTAGTGTCCCATAGAAAACATTTTGGGAATTTCTGGTCTAGAGTAATTTTGTCAAGGCATTACTATTCCTTGCATACTGTTGGCCTTGACATGAATACCTAAGTTTAAAGAATATCAGAAACAGTATTGGATAAGTATTTCAAATATTTTAGGTAAATTTAGATTTCCATTGCTTGGTTATTTGGACCTTTCTCTGTGTCTGAAATAACAATGTTATCTTCATGCCTGCGTTAATGTATCAGCAAAAGACCAGGTTGACTAGGAACCTGACAAATATTATCGAAACATTCCTGAATATGAAACCTATGATTCTACAAATGCTAGTATGTACAAAACTATGTTCATTTTAAGCCTCACATTTTTGAAAGAAGATAGACATAATCTCAGAAGTATAATGTACAAAATCATCATTGTTGCTATTTGGGTGATATAATATCCTGTAGGAAAATAATTGTATTTACATTTCAACTCATGATTATTATTTATTTCTTAAGGTGGAAAAAAAGCTGAGCTAGAAAAACAGAAAATTCCCTAAAGAATTGCTTGTTGGTGGCTAGGGACCAAATAGTATAGTTTTCCAGATGCTCAGAGATAATGGGGTAACCTGACCTGCCTATACTAAGGTTAACTTGGTGGAAATGTGGGAAAATATCTTTTAGCACTGGAGTTTGTAATCTAATCCTATTTACAATCAATATGATTGATGTAGCTTATAAAATAAAATAAAACCAATAGGATTGGTGAAGGAAAATTATATTTTAAAAAGTCCTAAAATGTGATCTTATTTTGTTGCCTACATCCTCAGAAGCAAGTTGTTTGGCCAGGATCATTTAATATATTTAAGTAGAATAACAAATTTTTATTACTGCATTATCATTAATACTCAGTTAAATCTGGTATTAATTACTGATAATAATGATATAAATTATATTATAATAAACAAATAATAACTGGGTTAATAAACTAGTAGAGAGGCAAGTGTCAAGAAGTATTATGTCCTTGACCATCACCAAAACAAAATAGATTCCAACTTAATAAAATGTACAACAGGCACATATGCAATTACCCTGTTACCAATATAATTTGCTTTCTTTTCACAGATTCTAAATTTTTTTTGTATTTCAGTCTTTTTTTGTGATTAACTGTAATGGTTCTATTGATATAATCTCTGATATTACTTTTATCAAGCTAATACTTTGTTTTAGTTACTTTGTGCATTCATTATATCAGGTATCCCATATGTCCCATGAAAGGTGCTAGATATTCTCTATCAATAGAACATACATGGCATCTGCCTTAAAGGGGTTTATAAACTGGTGAGAACAACAGACAATGCAAGTAAACAGACTAAGTAATTGCATTTAGTAATGGAATGAGTGTTATGAAGTTTAAAGTATTGTCTCCCATCAAAGACAAAATTTGAGTTAGGGGAAGCATATTATAATCATTATATTTGCATTTTTGATAGTGTGATAATGAGAATAATTTTCTGACTGGATTTCAGAGGAGCATGACCTTCTGAGAGAGCTGACAGATCTGTGCCTACTCTACTAACCCCTCCTGCACCTTTAACGGTTAAGGTTAAAGGGGGAGCCATGGTTGCAAAATAAAGGAGACTCAATGCCTTGTATAAGCTTGCTGATGATGGTATTTGTTAGTATCCCCCTCAAATATCAGAATTACCTGGACACTTGACACAAGGAGTCAGAAACCAGATAAAATGTCTCTATAGGGATAATTTGATTTTCCTTTTATTCACCTGTTTCTATTAAAGATTTAGTCAATGTGTTTGTCCAGAAATTGTGATAATGACTTGACCTATTCTGACTGAAGTTGCAAACTTCAAAAGTTGCACTTTTATTTCGTGGGTCCGTTCTCTTAGTAGCTTTAAATATGTGTATTTGTGTCTTTTATATTTGTGCTATCACTTTAGAGGAGGTTCCTAAAAGTAGAGAGAAAAAGGGATAGGAAATAGGAAATCAGACTGAGATCAGAACGTACGATGATATTGTCCACAATACATAGTCCTTATATAATTTCTGTAATATTTGATGATTCTGAAATTTGTTCCTTAATTGCAAATTGCTTCAGAAATATGAATGGATAATAGAAATAGCAAAATTGAGTACTACTAATCTGAACAAATCTTTACCTATTAATAGGTGAACTAGATAGCCCCAGAGATTAAAGAAAACAATCTACCTGAAAGCACCATTTTATAGAAATTGCGCTGTTAAAGGAACTCATGAAACAAAATTTCTGTCTATAAATTACGCTTCTTTCTATTTTTTGAAAAGTTGTTAATAGATTATTTTAAAATTCAACATTTGCAACTTTTTTATAATAAATATCACTGAATCCTAATATATTCCTGAGATTTGCTAAACAAGAAAACAGACTAAATCAATAAAAGATGCATGCAGATAAGAGTAGAAAGAAAGAGATATTATGGCCATAAAACAATAAACAGCAAATCTAAAAAAAAAAACAAAAAACAGAGCTATTTAAACTTTCTGGGAGTAGCTAAAGAGATAGGATTAGTTTCTCAATTTTGTCTTCTTTTCTTGATTCACCCACTTCACTTGTATCCTCTTGCACAGCAGGTCAAATAAAGGTCTGCAATGTGGTGTGTGCTGCAAATATTATGCAAGACCTACAAATGTTTGTACTTGGCACACAGGTGTTTCAGTGTTTGTTTTCCATCATGCCAGTAGCAAATTTTTAAAGGAAAATAAGTTACAAAAATTTTTCTACTTGGTGCACAGAATTAAGCCCACCCAGGCTGAAAAATAAAACAAGGCTTAGTGCCACTCCAGCACTCATGGCCAACCAGACAGGCAGGTAAATCATTTGAGAAGATTTCCAAACTTAATCCTTTGAAAATTGATCTTACCTCAGGGGGATACCAAATCATATTCTCTCATTTAAATATTCCTGCTTTAAAATGCAGTCGCTCAACAAGTTTTGTAGGGAAAAAATGTCTTTGATTTGAAATATGATTTCATTATAAAGAAAATGTTTTATGTTTACCCTCAGACATTAAATTATACTTCTTTTAAAGGGTTATTTTTTGTTATACAATGATTATTATAATGAGTCTATATATTTTATGAAAGTTGATAAGGAAAATCATGCATATGTCCAAAGATACTAAATTAAATATTTTAACCAAAAATAATTTATGTCACAGAGGTAAATAGCAATGAATTTGAGACAACCAACATTTTTGTCTTTAGAAAATGGATAGTTGTTTGTACAAACCTAAATGTTAATAATAATGTAACAATGTTTGTCTTCTTAACATTGGGCTAACATAGGACATGTTGCAGAAGCAAGATGTTTGACTTGTGAAACAGGTGACCCCGATTTTAATCTGAGCTCTGCCATCAATTAGCTGTTTTATCTTGTGCAATTCCCCTATCCTTTCTTGATTTAAATTCAATTATCCTTAAAATTGGAGAGTTTGACTGTATTATCTCCTAGGTCCCTGTAAGCTCTAAAATTTCAATGATGCTGAAAAGCTAACCTTGCATAATTCCCATCTCCATCAGTTCACATGTCCTAGTTTTTGACAGGGTTTATATGGATTACCGACATGAGAAGTGTGTACGGGAATAAGCTACTTCAGATATATCTTTCACTTTTCTATAGGTGTTGTTAAAATATATTTGAAAATTTATTTGCCAAATAATTAGCATTTTCAGTCCAACTTAAACTAAATCAGATATACTATGGAACAGAGTCTTCTAATTCTGTAGGATGATAAAGATTTGTAAATAATCCAGTATATATGAGAGATACAAATAGAAAAAAAAATCTATCCAATAACAAATTCAGGCTAAATAATCTAGTATATATAATGAAATATAAATAGAAAAATAATTACTTGTTGACAAATTCAGGCTATTTATTGATCCAGGAAGGATGTCAGGAAAAAGGACAATGAATTTCACAAAGAGAGAGAAAGGAGGAAGAAAAAAATTAAGGAAGGGTGGATGAAAGGAAAGAAAGAAGGAAGGAAAGGAGGGAAGGAAAGAGTAATGATAGTAATAAAAACCTTCTTCAGCCTTCTTCTAGTTATATAGTAAGGCACACTTTGCTTGCAAGAGGAGTCACTGTGAGATTGCTCATTGATCAGCCATGTATATGAGAAGCAAATTAGAACCATTCATTTTTCTTGAGCTGGAGCTGCAATTCTCAAGAGTGGTGCGGATACACTGGTGGGTCATGATCAGTTGGGAGGTGAATTTCAAGTAATTTGATATTTGTTAAAGAAGCAAAGTTTGCAAATGATTTTCTTTAAAGTAAATCAGAACATATTTAGGTTAAGCCTATAATAATAACCCACTTGCTTCCATTCTGACATTCTATCTAGAGAGGAAACAAAGGGTGGAGTAATAGAGGATGTAAATTGTTCATAACCCTGAGCGTGAGTTCCTCTCTTGCTTGAGAAAGTCAAGGAAACATTGTGGGTGATAGTTATACAAGGCCAACCTAATATATCCTAAGGGAAAAGGTAAAACACTGGGAAGAACAGGGATAGAGTTTGCCATAGGCTTTACTGAGTAGGCACTCCAATATTTCACTGAGCCCAAGTGGACTTCCTCTTCCATTTTCACCTGGGCCACTCTTCTCTACTGCAGACCAAGTATTTCACCTAGCTGGCGGTAAGAGGGAAAATGTTCCAATTAGCTTCATCCTACCTTGGGACTCCAAAGGAAAAGCAAGAAAAGCATAGTTCTCTTTCTCTCTCTCTCTCTCCTCCTCTCCCTCTCTCCCTACACACACACACACACACACACACACACACACACACACACACACACACACACACACGTATATAACTCCCAGGGAACAATTGTGCTTCACTCAGTTTGGTGCCTCTTCCTCCTTAAAGAAAAAATCACCATGGACATAGAAAAAGACACTGTATCCATTGTAAATTATTATGATAAATTATAGCCCCATCACAATCAAATGGGATGCTATTATGTGTCTACTTAATTCAATTATTCCCTTCAATAACATTTAGAGATCAGAAACAAAGTAATATTGTTACACAACAGTCAAGTCTATTTTCATAACCTCCCTAATGCAATTCAAATAAACATTGCCTATTTATATCTATAAAGGAATTAAGCAGGTTACAAACAAAAGTAGAAATTAACACACCACTGTAGCCCGGGCTAGAGTGCCGTGGTGTCAGCCTAGCTGACAGCAACCTCAGAATCCCGGGCTCAAGGAATCCTTCTGCCTCAGCCTCCCAACTAGCTGGGACTACAGGCATGCGCCACCATGCCCAGCTAATTTTTTCTATATATATATTTTTAGTTGCCCAATTAATTTCTTTCTATTTTTAGTAGAGACGGGGGTCTCACTCTTGTTCAGGCTGGTTTTGAACTCCTGACCTTAAGCAATCCTCCTGCCTTGGCTTCCCAGAGTGCTAGGATTACAGGTGAGAGCCATTGAGCCCCGCCAGTTCTGGGAATTTTTTTAAAAAGATTTAACAATTTCTATCATTGAAAAGTTGATAGTTGTTCATGCATTTACATGCATGTGTAGGAAAGATGGGTAAGGGTGAGAGAATCATGAAAACATTATTTTGATAATACAGGTTAAGTGTTTCTTATCCAAAATACTCTGGACCAGAAATGTTTTGGATTTCAGCTTTTTTCAGGTTTTGGAATACTTGTTTAGTGGTTGAGCATTCCAAATCTGAAAATATGAAATGCTCTAATGTACATTTCCTTTGAGGACAATATTGACACTCAAAAAGTTATGAACTTTGGAGCGTTTCAAATTTCAGATTTGGGGATTTGGGATGTTCTACCTGTATACTTAATAATTACAAGTATTTTAAAAGATGGCATCATATGTGTACATTTGCTAAAATAGGTGAATTTGATTTAACAGGCATATTTTATCTGATATATTGAAAATATAATTAGAGGATATGCAATGGCTTTTATGTTTCACTTATAATCTATTATTTTTATAAAACATAATCTATAACTGTGATTTGATAGACACATCAATGATTAGGTAATCTTTATGCTTAAGGTTGTAAATATTCTCAGTAAGCTCTTGTGTGTAATATTCACAACATTCAGCAAGTCCTGTGGTGACCAAACCTCAGCTAATTCATCATTTCATTTTCTCACTCACCAGCTAAAGCAATTTCCTTCCATTTGTGTGCCAGTTGGCAACTCACGTTTCTTTTCAATTATGTTTTTAATTATTTTGAGTTGTATTTGGCCTTACATTTCATTGCAATTTTACATAGTACCTCTTTCTTCCTAGATGACTCATAAGTCTTTTTTTTTCACATTCATGTTAACCCAAAATGTAAATTCCCCAAACTTACCAAAAGACAAGTTTTACACAGTTTCAGAGCCATACAAAAGCCTCTTACTTTTCATAGTCACTCTCTCATATCTATTCTCATCTATGTTCTTTATTGCTGAAATGGCCTCTTGTTTTTTCTGCTACTGTGATACCATTAGAAAAAATTTTCTAAAATGCCACTTTGACCTACCCAAAATTAGTCAGTGGACCCTCATTTCTTACTAAATTATATTAAAATTCTTTAGCCTAGTATTCAAGAAAAGTCATTCATGCTGTGATCCTCATGATTTTCTAGTATTATTTCTCACTATTTATTATGAATAATAATCTTGTATGTCACTTACATCTTCTATTCTTTCAAACATATTTTGGGCTTTATCTAAGCAAAATTGTTTGCTTACAGGAGGCAAAGTGATAGTTACTGGGGATAGCAGAGAGGTGGCAGGGATGAGACCTCTCACTAGATGAGTCTAGTAGGCTGGACCCAGTGGTGCAGACTGGACTACCATGGAAGGAGATTTTCAAATAGTCAGGCAGTCATGGTGGACATAGTAGAATAGAAATATTTAGTCCTGGTTCACTCAAAATACCTGTAAATGGAATATGATAGTACTTTTAAAACCCAAAGAAATAAACAGAATACAGTTACAATGGATTCAGGCTAAATAATACATGAAGATCAAGCATCCAACAGTGTCTAAGGGGTCATTCCCTGAGTTGCAGGGCTCCATTCTGGAAATAGGTTTAGAGGCTTATCTCTTTGTATTCACAGGAAAAAGACACAAGCCAAAGCAAAAGTAATAACTAAGAGAAATTGTGCATGAGCTTTGGCATCAAATGAATATGTTTAGATATGATTATAAACTCAGCTTTGCTGTTTATAAGCCCTCATTCCTATGGAGTTCCTTAGCTATCTAAGCCCCAGTTAAAGATTTGAAAACTCCAAAACAAAATTCAAGTAGATGCCTTCATTTTTGAAGTGGAGTACTTTGGCGTAGGAAGTGGACTCTATGGGTAGTGACTTACATTGCTAGGGAAATGGGTAAGCAGGCTGATGACTGGCAGAGAAACTCAAAATAGAAGCCACACGAGAATCTGGCTGAAAAAATTGGGACAGAAGTTTGGACAACTTCAAATCATTAGAATCTGGGAACAAACTATTCAACATTTGATACTATGACCCAGGAAAACTTACCAGGAGACAACGACTCCGTACCTAAATTTCTACTGCAGAGCAAAACAAAGATGGAAGATGAGAAAGCATTTCCTGCCTCAAGTCAACCCTAAGCAGTCTAAAAAAGAGCTTCCAAACCCTTCCCCCACTTACCCAAATTAAAAACTGGAATTTGTTTTTCTAGGCATAAATGTGGCTCATTTTCATGATGAATAGTGCTCTTGGGCACTGGAGTTCAGTTTGGTTAGCATGAGCATTTCAGATCTGTATACATGAATGCATTTTATCTGAACCACATGGATCCACAATTGGCTTAGAAATCTAATGAAAATACGTTATCTTAATATATCCAGTATCTCTGAATTTATTGCTGTTACAGGAGCCAGAAAAAACCACAGAAGTAATTTTTCTTATAGAATGTTGGCTATTCAACTGCCATCCTTAGCCAGAAGCACAATGCATAAATATTCAGGAAAATTAAAAAGAACAAGGAGAAGAAGTATCCACATTGTTGTAGGCCCCCCAAGTAGTTTGCTTCAGGTTACTATTTATTTTCCTCAAATATTTACATTCTCTTCTAACACATTCTGGAATCATCATGTTAAATTGTCTAAAGTATTCCATCTATGTGAATAGCTGAGAAGAATTTGTAAACTTGCATTAGAAGGATGACAGACTTAGGAACCTTCATTATCTGATTAAAACAAAAATGAAGACTGAATTGATATGAAGAAAGAAAAAATATATCATAAACAGTACTGTAGGGTCAATCATTCGTGTCTTTTTTTGGTGGCAACAGTGACAATGCTGTTTCATAATGTGTTTACAACTTAATTTAAAAAATTATGCTATGTTTTACACTTAACAGTTTGAAATATGCCAGAGTAGATTTTTGTTTCCATTATTCAAATCTCAGTTGTAACACTATAAGGAAAAGGTTTGCTAATTGCTGGTAGAGTTTAGATTGTGATGTGTTATTTCCTTTTAAGAACAAGAGTCACGATTATTATTATGATATAATAATCATATATGTCTAATATGTACTCCCTCTTCAATAAGCACTGAAAAGATGTAGAATAGATCTTCTGCTTTCAAATCCTGTAATAACTGATGCAGGAAATAATGAGCATGAAACACCATTTCCAGTGATAACTCTAAAGTCAATGTGAGAGAAAAGAAAGAGAGAGCAAGAGACACGGATAGAGGGAGAAAAGAGAAGGAGACACAGGGGTGGGGGAGAGAAGAAAAAGAATAGCAAACACTTAATGGCAATGACTATGTGTCAGATATTATTAATGCTTTATATTTACTTACTATAAATTAATTTAATCTTCATAAGATTAGGTATTAGATATTTTTATTTAACACATTTCATAGACACAGAGAGACATACGGTATAAAATATCTCAGTGGGGGAGCTAAAAGTAATGCAAAAGCAAGCTAAGAAAAAAATATCATATTTCTTGTTGCCAACATTAAAATTAAAGGCTCTCAAAGATTGAGATTTTCTTGCTTTGAAGCAACAACTTCTGGCCTTGTGCTTTGCACTACCTATAAGATTTTCCAAGTGGGAGTGACTGGGACTTCCAGAACTCAAGTATTCCTACCTGCACATGTCTGGTATTGATCCACAAAATTCAATAAGAGCACAAATTCTATCACATATCCATATAATGCAATGTATTCCAGAATTTGGGGATATCTTTTAAAAATTAAGGCAGTTGGAAAATATTTTGCACAGGGGATAATATAAAGGCAAGATACTATAAGTAAATAATACAATTCCATTTGGTAAACTATGTAATTGCCTTAATTTATTTTTAAAATTATGCCACATTTAAGACTTATAAATTTATATTTTATATCCAACATTATAGCTTCTCAAAGCCAATCCTTTCACTTCCTCTAAAAATAATTAACATATTTTCCTTTCTCCATGGAACATCCATGAAATATCTATTTTCTCTTTGAGCATGTTACTGACACTCCAAATAAAAGCCTGGCAGAGACTCCACGAGTACTTAGTCTTCACTTTGTGAAACAATCATCTGACCTGTAAGGCTAATGGAATATGAACAGGAAAAAAAATCATTTTGATATTTGCCAAATAGGGGGATAGTTTACCCAGGATTGGTGACTAAAAATTGATTTATGTTTGCATATTACTACTGGTTATATTTGTAACAAAGTTGTTTTACCACCTGTGTATCTGTAGGTAGATTGGCAGATATAGATATAGTTATAGATACCAGTAAATACTTCCTTTGCTCTTCCTCTCAAAGGAAGTAATTTAATGCAAAAGAATTTCCATTTTTTAAAATGTTGAATATATTTAATTGAATACATACATTAGTGTGATTACATATTGAAAATATAGCAGTCCTAAAAGGTATGATAGCCATTAGGTAAAAGACACACTTGCTATGGTTTCTCCATTGATAAAAGCAGGAATGTGATAAAAGCAGCTTTGAACTTAGAGATGTTCTCCAATGTAAGTGTTCAAAGTCTTAACAGGCAACGTCAAAATATATAACCTTGTTTTTGTACATGCTCTTGGTTCAAAAGGCTCCTACAGATTTGTTAAAAGAGGATCTCATCTGTGAGGAAAGGATAACAATATTCACTTTAATGAATGACTATGAGGATTATAAATAATATTAGTTGTATATATCTGGTAAGGATTATTTATTAAACATATTGTAACTTGTTGCTATGGAGAAGGTAATATTTTACTTGTCTTACTCTATGAAGCTCTTAAAGATATACCAGGAGGAAACATTTCATTCTCATATATTTTATTCATTTACTCATTTATTCATTTACTTGTTCACTCAACAAGCATCAATTTACTGCCAACTAAATGTTAAGCATCATTCTATTTGTTGTAGATGCAATGAAATATAAGAAAATGGCTTTGAAAAACATAGGCGTGTGATGACACAGACCATCAAAAGTTTTGCTATGTATGGGCATCTACAATGAGTCTTGCTCGGGACCACTCCCATTCACCAGAGAACAGCAAGAGGCCTTGCCCTCAGTTTATGGCGTGTTCTATTTCCAAGTGCCCCATTTGCTTTTTTGAACTGGGCTGATCTCTCGGTTCTTCACTTGCAGCTTGCTTTAATGTCTTCTCCTACCACATGTTCCCACTGAGGACATCTACATATCCCTCTGTGCAACATTCGATCTCAGCAAGGGAAGGTTCCCCCTTTTTTCCCAAAACCATAAATATTTCTCCTTTCTAAAATAAGTTCCTAGGATTTATTTCAGGAAAATTAAAAAATAATTATCCATTTTCATATTCTCCTTTTTATGTCAGTAGCATGTTCAGGTAATACTTTCCCCAAACTTTTCCTGCAAACTCCTCAGTTTTCTACCCTAATGCACATACACAAACATACATATCTTGCATAACTTTGACCTGAGAAGTCAATTTTCTATAGCTTTAGGAAACCAACTTATGTTCTCAGAATGGATGAGAGATGGAGGTATAAAAGAGGAAAACAATGTTCTTATCCCTTTGATAATAATTTAGGCAGTGGTATACTATCCAGATCAAGGATATAAGAAACATATTCCCTTTAAAAATTATCTGTGACATAGAATTAATAGAAAAATAGTATCCCACATAGCCTAACCTCCGTAGTATAAACTAAGTGAAAAGTTGTTGATAATTGTCATTGACTAGTTAAAAATACCGTGTGACTCACTAAATGTGCAAATGCTTTATTTTAGTCTTCTTGGAAAAACTAATTTGTAGGAAAATATGTAAAATACAGGTATCTCAGTATTGAGGTTATTCAAATATATCTGTCTCTAAAATAAAAGATCATCCTAAGATATCCTATTTCTTTGCCAGAACTTTAGTTTCTTGGTCATAGAAACCAGTTTTGTGCAACAAGGGAGATATAACAGATGGCAAAGCCACAGCTCAGAAAAGAAAAAAAATAATCATCCCTTCTGGTTTAGATAATCCCTAGAGTTTTGGCTTTGGAATAAGACTAGTTTCCTATAGCAATACTTTAAAAAGAAGAATGAGGTTTTGTGGTTGGAATTTATGACTAGAAGTGAGGAATCCTGGGTTATAATTTTGGTTGCACCGTTTACTCATTGTCTCTGGAGCAGCAAAGTATCACTGGTTAATAAATAAATATTGACAGACTGTTTCTAGGGCTCTGTGAAAAGCACACTAAGCAAATATTCATTGTCAGCAGAAGTATTGAAAATATTATTATTCAAATATCAGATGGCATAAAAATGAAACATAGGAGATTATTTTTACTAGTCTGAAAACGTGTAAAATCCTGCAGAAACCAAAGTGATCACTCCCATTTTCCCCCCTGCACAAGGTTGAAAGCACAATATTGAATTGGGTAGAATTATCTTCTCAAAATACAGCATATAAATCTCTCCTTGGATTACTATGTGGCATTTTCTCTTTGCCTTGAACTTTTACACAGGAGTTCAGTAGAAACCTCACGTTACTAGACATCCATCTATGAATAGCCATTGTATACAGGAAGTGAGGTGAATTTAATAACAGTCACAACTAAGCAAAGGCAGCATTGGACCTTTGGAAATAGGAGCTTATTATAATCAGAAGACTAGCTTGAAAGCCAAAGTTCTCATCCATCCCCTGACTGCCCCAAAAGGATCAACCTCAGTAAATGAAGTGCTGGATGTGAATCTATATGATGAAGAGGGTGTAGCCAGTCATGTGCTAACCCTGTGTAGGAAAGTGTTGTGAAAAGAAAGGTAGAGAAAGAGTCTTTGAATGCAAAGACAGTGACGTCTGTCTAAGAGCTTTATGTGAGAGATCATCCTCTCTTGTCAGATACATCACAAAAGTATATATATTACATTGGAGTTATCATGGAAAAGGTATCAAACACAAGAAATAAAATACTGTTCTATTTACATGTCAAAAATAGAGAACATTTTAATCATATTTTTATCTGATTTTTTTCCATATGCTTTCTCTTAGTAGTTTATTAAGTTGTTTGTGTCATGACATTCACCTCATCTAAACCATTTTCTTTATATTCTATAAACAAAAACACAACAATTTTGACACAATTAAGCACAAGCAAAAATTAGTGTCTTTATGAAATTTCATTCTGGGTCTTTATTGCTTTTCAGTTTCATTTAAGGAGAGCCAATCACACACTGTTGATGAATCAGATTAGGGAAAATCACAGCAGGAACTGTTTAATTTCCACTGGGAGGCCCTGGCCATCCTCTGTGAGGATTAATGTTTCAGAGCAGGTACATGCTCTTGTCCTAAAATAAACGACTTGAACGTTATAGCTAGTGCCCACATGCTTACACATCTTAATGCTTTAAATGTTACCTGATTATAGTGTATGGGATTCTAAATATATAGCAAGGAAAATTAAAGGGAATAGAGGCCTATATTTAATAATGTATTATGTCCCCAATTTCCTGATCTCCTGGGGAAAGATGTGAGTTTTAAAACTGGTAGCATGGTAAACCAGCTTTACAGTAGATTTCAACTGCAGATGGGTTGCTTATTACAAGTTCAAAGAACTCCAGTGAAGACTAAAATAAAAAAATTAAAGTGCCTAGACTGTTTTTGATGAGTGTTTGACATTTATTACTTCCTTTGGGTTTTTTTTTTTTCTTAAAAAAAAAATCTTGTTTGATTTAGGAGGGCCAAACTTCTATAGAGACAGAAATTAAGTTAGTCAGAAAATAATATTCCCTTGTTACCATTTGATTCATGGAAAATCGTGGAGACACTCTCTTTATCTATGATTTTTGACAGTTCTCTAAATCCCTTTTTCAACTATCTTAGCTGTCTAGATCTGGAATACCTATACCATGGGAAAAGTCAAAGGGGGAAAAAGAGAAGAGAAACAATGTAATATATTATCCTTCTAGATTTTGGTTTCTCCAGTATCTATTATTTCCAGGGAAGAGAAAAGTCTTCAAATAATGAAACTGCAAGAAGTACTGCTTGGTGATCACAGTCAAGTTTCCATTCAGGGAGAAAAGTCATCATAGGATTTAGGATACTTTTTATTTATGTCTCATAAACAAGTTTAAAAATAACACCAAAAAAGGATGTTAACCATATGTCGTCTCACGGTTTGTGACTAAAGGGGATAAAGTTACCAAAGTTCCCTCAAGCCCTTTGAACTTGAAAGCCAGTGTGCATTTTCCATTCCATTGTACACTATGATAAACAGTAACCCCTTCACTGCTATTCTGGAGTGTGTTGTGAGCTTTCTTTGTTCAGCAAACATAGTACCTCACATCATTTTCACTACTATATTTAATTAGAATACTTCCAGACACATGCCTAAATTCACTAGGATTTTTTTTTCCTCATTTGCCATTTATAAAACACTATGTTTTGATAAAATATTGATTGAAATCATGGCTTAAGGTAATGTCCAAAGATCTCTAAGTCTCAGAGCAGTAATCAGTTATAATGAATTTTAACAGGATTTTAGGAATATATTTCATCATTCAAAGATAAATGAGTTATAGATAAATCATTACTTTTAGATAACAATATAACATTATCATAACACATACAAAACATCTATATATGCTACCTTCACTTCACAAATTCACGTGCCACTTATCGACTGCTAAATACGGTAAAGCAACATTCTTTCACCTACTGTAACATGTCATTTGATGTAAGAGAGAGTCGCGTTCATATTTTTCCTCCACATTTTGTATATATTTAAGCAAAAATAGGGGGTGCAAATGTGCACAATCAAGCATACAGAAACTTAAGTGCTATTGCCATCATCACATCATCTCTGTCACCCCCATCAATCACATCATCTTCAAAAATTCCAAATGCTAATTGCATATTACATTTTATTCCTCTGCTTTGGGAAAAGATTATAAATCTCTAGATACTCAATAAATATGATTTAAAAAGCAATAGAAGCAGGGTTGTTTCATCTTCCATCATAATAAAAACAACATTAAACATTTTAAAGTCTTGCCTGTTTTATCCATTGGCAATTGTTTAAAGGATCAGAAAAAATTAGTGCAGTATTGCTAAGTGTTTCTGTTTTTATTTTTGGAAGTGATTTTGGTATGTCTACTAATATATACACCATGTTTCCTTTTCTCAATCAGTTCTCATAATGAGACTGGTAATGAACGTGAGCTTAGAGTAGAGTCACAAAAGTTGTGCAATCAATGGCAGTAAGACAACAAGGACACAGAGGGGAGATCAGCCTCTGAAGTTTTATTAGGTTAGACCAAAGAGAAGAGAGAATGTAAACTCAAGAGATATTCACTGAAGACTACACATTTAAATAATTCTTCAGGTTTTAAATTTTAGCAGAGTTGCTGTGGGGTAGCAGAGGTGTTCCTGCCCATTTCTAGTTAGAATTCCATAATCTTTGTGAAAATCAAGGTTCATTTTGGAAGGAGTCTGGCTGTGAGTGTTGCCCTTGGAGCAGATAGGCCGGAATGGAAATCCTGCACAGAGACAGAAGTAAGCTTTTCACAAGCTCACTTCTACATACCTTAGTTTAGTCAGATATCACATGGTTATAGAATAAGTAACTTACAAAATTGTCGTGAAGGTAATGGAGATTATATATGCATGGCTGTTAAAAGAATACCTGTATTATGATAAATGCTCAATAAAAATAAACTGTCATTTCTATTTACTATGTTATTATTAATAAATTTACCTTTATGTCATGGCCTGCACATGGGCAAGGACTTGTAGAGATAGGTACGTAAGGTTCCCAAGGACTTCATTCCATGATGATCTACTTTCAGGTTAAAGCTTTAGAGGCTCATCCTAATTCTGCCCTTTCACAGTCTTCCTCCCCAGCAATCAAAAAATAGAACTTGGTAAAACTCACATTCTTCTTAGATGATGTACTTACCAAACTTTGTTTCATTAAAATAGAGGAAATCTATTACAAATAATGCTGTCATAAACTTTTTATAAATGCCTTTTGGCACATGTGTATAGGACATCAAACATGGTCAATGCATGCAAAAATAGACAAAACAAATCCATGATGATAAAAGTCAGGTAAATTATAGGTAATCATTGAGAGGGAGCACAAAGCAAGCACTAGTGGTAACCTCTTATATATTTACTGGCTAATGGTTGCATGCTATGTCCATTTTGTAAAGATTTGTTAATCGGCAATTGAATATGTATACTTTATAGTCATCCGATTGTAATAAAAGTGCTTAAAATTCTTAAAGAAGAGATATCAAGCATTAAAAATCTTATAAAACAAAATGCATGTTATTTAGAATTAACATTGGAATATTACACATCATTACCTTTCAATTTCAATTCTCAGGGAAGTTTCTAAGTCACTGCAGCTCAACTCTTAGTTGTAAACACATCTACTTTTAGGCCATGGCATGCAGCAATATCTGTCTCTTCATTCTTCTTCCTAGTTAGTTTTACTCACATTTAAATCATTTTCTATAATTTACTTAAAACTTCAGCACCCAACTCAAGTCCTTTTCTTTTTTTTTTTCCCATTCAAAACCTATTACTATCCTAGGGAAATTTAATGTCTTTATTTTTGCTCAGAGAATAACCTGCTTTTTCACTTTCTTGATCTCATCTCCACATCCTCTGGGACCAAATTCCATAGTTACATCTGGCCCTTGTCATCACCACGAACAGTTTGGAATAAAAGATTGAGATGGCTAAATCTATCACAGCCTCCTTCCTTCCAGTTTTCTCACTCAGTTACTCAAGTAGAGTAAATCAGTTCTTTGTTTCATCCACATATCCAGTAGCCTATTCTCTCTATATTCTCAATTGTTGTCATTTTCTTCAATTTCTTTTCCATTTTCCCTGTCTAGCTTATAATTCACTATCATGTGAATATCTCATTTCTCCAAATCAGTTAAACATCCTTTGCATCTTTCTGCCAAACCCCAGACTTGGATCATTTGAACCAGTCTGTCATCTCCATGCTTCCTCCAGGACTACTAGACAAAAACAAAACAAAAAACCACCAAATAATGAAAGTTGGTAACAGTACACATTCACGATGACCAGCATCAACCCAGTCCTGACACTGCCCAGTGATTCCTCTTAATTTTCGTTAACTCTCTCTCTGTAGGCCTCTACAGCAACCATTTCATAATGGTTTATCTTTTCTCATATAGTCTTTGTCCTCCTCTATCCTTCCCACAAAGATAATTTAGTTTGTTACTGCAATAGAGAAAATAATAATCATCAACGAGAACTATCTCAACTTTCTGCCACTTGTATTATATATAAAGCATATGTATTATATACATGTATGTAATACATATATTGTACAGCTATATCTAACTAAATGTGTACTATATATACATACATATGTAATATATAAATTATATATCTGTATCTATATTTAATACTTGTTATCTCTACAAAACTGGTATCACTATAGTTGCAATTAACTGATAACTGGGTCACTTAATCTAGTAGACACACTGAAATACTTATCATAATTTTTGTTCTTTTAGACTGTCTATCAGACAAGAGACCGCTATAAGAGCTGGGGCTAGATCTATCTTGCCATTTATGTATGTATTTCTAAATCCCTCAATGTATGTTCAGTAAATATGTACTGTGTTTTAATTAATGTTATAAAAAGTCATATAGCTCTTAACGAGAACTTGCATTTATAAAAACATTGAGTCTTTGTAGAAAGCATACTTCTAAATTACTTAAATGCAAAAGACATATTCACTAAAGCTTTTAGATCCAAGCTCTCTTAGTCAACTTTATTAAAATTCAAACTTTTAACATTTCAAAATAAATCAATCATTTTCTATAAAGCTATGTCTAGCAATGGGTAGGATAATAAAATAATGTATTTTATATTATATTATCCAATATATTTAAATTCTTTACTATATAATAGAAGCTCTCAATATTTGCATGTCATCTTGAATTATTATATAGGTAAGAACTCGTTTTCCTAATTTATATATGGGGACATTTGGTTTACAATAAATGATAAGTATTTTTAAGAATTAGGAAAATATCTTAGGTAAACAGTAATTTTTCTGACAGGTTCATAACTTATGAAGAAGTCTTTCAACAATGATCTTATATGTGGATCCCATTTTGTTGTATGTGTTCCAGCAGACTCACTATCACATCTGGAAAAAAATCTCATTCTTTCTGTGTTATTCTGTGGTTTGCTTTTATATGCAGGTCAGTATTCTTCTATTTGAGTATGATTTGTTTTCTCATCTTTCATCTTTTTAAGTAATTGTCAATCCTGTCTCCCCATGGCTATCAAATTATGTGAAGCTACACTTTAGCGACACCATAGAATGACTGCCCACCAGGTAACAGTTAAGTGGCCTAACATTGATCTTACACCTGCTCAGTGCTTACCAAAATCTCTGCAGGGAACATAAAGGATGACATTAGGGAAGAAAATTGCTTGGAGCATTTTATTTCTATTCACTCTAGCAGGTACTCAGAAGGGTCTAATCCTAGATTCAGCTGAGTATTCAAAGTGGTATGTCATTTTAACCTCAGGTAGAATTTCTATTTTTAATTATGAAATGTTATTTTGAAACCTATATTATTCTTACGGCTTTATTTGTTGTAAGAATACATGACATCAAATTTCTCAGGAACCTAAGAAAAAATTTCTATAGTCTCAATACATATGCATTACTTGTAATTGGCTTATTTTTATTTTGAGGACCCTGAATCACATTCTTGATTATATTAACCCCCCATTGTCTAATCAGCAGTCATGAAAGTGGAAAAAAAAGGTCTTTGTTCTCTTGGGGTTCTAGGTCAATCACAAGAGAACCTGAGTGGAACTGGAGACCATTCTTTTAAGTGACATATTACAAGAATGGAAAATCAAACACCACATGTACTCACTATTAAGTTGGAATTAATCAATCAACACTCATGTGCACATATGATAATAAAACTCAACAGAAATCAAGCAGATGGCAGGGAGGAGGAAGAGATTGGTAAATATACACCTAATGGCTACAATGTACACTATCTGGGTGATGGGCACACTTACAACTTTGACTCAAACTGTACAAAAGCAATTCATGTAACCAAAATGTTTGTACTCCCATAATACTCTGAAAAAAATAAATGAAAATATTTTCTTCATTCAAGAAAAAGAAGAGGAAGAAGACAGCTCCTAATTCTTACAGGAATTCTGTAGGTTCAGTGACCCAGGAAATCCTTTCAGTTGTTCTTAGGATAAAACAAACTGCTTTAGCTGCTTGATGCCCAGTATGTGGTGAGGCTGAATGAATCATCTAATAATGAGCTTTATGTAAAGAGTACTGGGGCGGTCCCTAGATGTGTAGCATAGTTTCTGTGGGACATCCACTCTATGGATAGCCTTTCAAGCTATAAAGAAATATAGTTTTCTTAAGTCAGCTTTCTGGCTTAAAGGCAGTCTCTCTGTCTTCACTTAAGCATAGATGCCCTCACTTAAGGATAAATGAGAACCCGCTGCTTATGCTGGAGTCAGTTCTTCTGACCATGTGTACCGGCTTCAAGTCCTCCTGTCCACTTGGAAGCAGACTCTTGGCTAACAATCATGTAAATCAACCCTCCTGGCTTCTAACCTGCTGTATCTCAGTCAGAAATTCCAACCCAGCTGCTCTCCCGATCACTTCCAAAGCATAATACCTTGGATAAGCAAATGACACTTTTCATTTTAACCAATGCTCCTGAAAACCCAAGGAATCATAAATAACATTGATAGAATTAAAGTTATCCAGTAGCATAAAGAAGTCAATAGTGTTATTTAGGCCATAGATTTGTTAAAACTTGACACACATTTCTCTTGTTATATAAATGGCTAAAAGGCATAGGTTATATTTGAACTTATTTGCACTGTGACATTCTTAAGATAATAAAAACCTTATAGAAAGAGTAAACCCTATGAATTTTATCACTACTATCTCATCTCCATTTAATAAGAAATATTTAAGTCGCCAAGAGATTATGTACATCTTGGACATGGGCATATTTTGCCAAATTGAATAGACAACAAGATAAAACTCATATATTTCATAATTGACAAGTAAGAGTTGGTTCCTAATATATTTTGTAGCAAATGATAAAATCAAAATAAAATACCATAACTCTGGAATTTTTTCTTCATCATGTATTTTTAAAATAACCTATTGATAGAGGTAGCCACTTGAAATTCCCCTTACTTAGAAATAGTGAAATGTCAACTTATATTGAATTGTGAAAACAGATTAAAATGAAAATGTAAAGTGCCAAGCTTGTTTTAGCATTTAAAAAAAAATTACATTGGCTTGTAGCCAAAATATGTGCCTCCCAAATGTCATCTTTAGAACAATTTTTTAAACACACTGTGATTGCCTCTCCCTCCTCTCAACTCCCAGCAGGCTAAAGCAGACCTCACATAGTCCCACACAGATGTAGACAGAGAAACTGCTCATTATCAATCAATGAACACAAACAAGTTGAAGACTGCTCAGTTCCACTGTTAAAGGTAAAGAGGCTTACAGCCCCCAAAGAGTTTATTATTCTGGGACTGAGATCGTCAAAGTCATTTGATTTTGACTTGCACAGTAGCCACAAAGGTTAAATTGAGGTTAAGTTTCCCAAACAAAATGGAAGCAATTAAACAGTTAAATAATGTTACTTTTTTGGTTTGGTTTCAGACCACAGATCCCCCCCTCCAAAATGTATCAATGTAGCCAAACTGTAGATTTTTATATATCTCTAAGTAACAATATGATATATAAGAAATTGCTTTTTATGTTTAATTATATGTTTCTATACACTATTTCTTCAATAAAAAAAATCACACCAGTAGTTTGTATTTCTCCAGCCAATAACTCATTGTAAGATTTCTCTCTTTGCAATAGAATGTCTGAAGACTTCTAAAGTCTATAATGTTCAATTAGAGAGGAAAGAAATTAGGCTTGCTGAAACGGGATAATAAAATTACTTATGTTTGTTTGAGTATGGTCCATTAGAAAGAAAACCAGTCACAGAGTCAAAAAGCCTAGAAGTAACTGTTTTCCCTCTGTAAGAGCATTATGCAAGTATAACTTACTTTATTTTATGTAAATAATTTTCACTTGACTGAAATAATTGACTTGAAATAATTTGTTATCTCACTTGACTTCTAAAATAATTGTATAAGGTTGAGGGACACTTGAAAAAAAAGATTTTTTTAAAAGTAAAATCACAAAGATTGTCTGACTTGCCCAAGATGACATATTTAATAAGAGTTGGAGCCGGACTCAAATTCACTACTATTTAATAATCCACATATTACATGACATAATGCCTAGAATCATGTTTTTGAGTATGTGGTTTTATCTCTAATACAAAAAAATTAGGTGATATTCTTAAATAGTAACTTTTTAGCACTACAAATAAGAGTTAACATATTATTTACTGAATCTTATGTGTGTGGAGAAATATCTTAATGCACCACCATGGGGAACAGACCTAGATGTGTGTATTGTACTGGCATATATTGTCAAAAAGAAGTGAAAAAAAAGGACTGTGTTCAGCACAAGTCCACTCCTTACTAATTTTTTCCCCATCTTGGTCTTAATTGCTGTTCTCAGAATAAATACCATCTGCCTGAAGTTAATCTAAATGATTTTTTCTATAGAGGGGTCAATTAAAGAGGAGGGATAGGTTTGAGGAATGGCCCCTTCAGAGATTCTTTACATTCTGGGCAATCTTCAGATCAGTAGCTGGGGCAGAGACATGGCTTCCTTGAGGAGCCAGAAGACTGACATCCAACAAAGTGCAGGGAAGCACTTTATCCCCTGAAACAGGGAAGGGGAAAACTGAGCTGCATGAAATATTGCACATGATTTGCCCAGTCTAGGTACACTCGTGTCTCCTATTCCTCATGAGCTTAGAGCTTGGAGCATAAATGGCTAGTCAAATGTAGCCTTACGCTGACCCAAATCGTGCCATGAGGGAAGAATGGGTCCCTCTGAGGAGCAGTTATTTTCTTGTTCTTTGAAGCCTTATACTACTGTATAGTGGAAACAATAGGCTATTAAAAGTCTTAGAGAGCTTTTTTGTAGTCTTTCCTAGGTGACGGCCTTTCCACCACACACACACTGCATAATTAAAAAAAAAAAAAAGAGAAAAGAAAAAAAAGAGGATAAAGATATCAAAGAGTGGAGTTCTTTAGGTAATTTGCTTAGCAAAAACCTTCTAGCACTATAAACAATCATTGACGTGCTGTTTATTGAAACACGTGTCTGAAAAAAATATTTTAACCTTTATAGATAACAGGGCTAAAGAATGCAGTTTTTATCATTAGGCGGAATAGAGACACATTCTAGAGGAATCTAAATGTATCTCTGCTGACTCTCACGAAAAGACAAGTGAGTACTCAGCATATGGTGAAATTATTTGCTTGACCACATGCCACAAACTCCAAAAAAAAAAAAAAGGCTACTGTTCTCATGATTCCTTTTTGCTGGCAAGATCATGCAACACGTGACCATGAGGAGTGCACAGAGAACTTGTGCTGTTTAATTTGTCAGATAGTGTGGTCAAGAATTTGAAGTACTCTTTAAAATTCCATTTAATAATTTTCTCTCAGATAACATATTAACAGACATTGTAAAGGATAGGCTAGAAGTTATTTCAAGAGAAAGCAGAGGATTGAAGCAAAAATATGAACATGAGAAAAATTAGTAATAACTATTGACTAAGTATCAATTATGCCTGTAATTTACTGAAAAAGAGACCACATATGCCAGTTTTTATCTTGAAGTGATGGAGGTGATAGAGGTAGATAGTATAAATGGTTAATTATCCATCTTAAAAAATTTATTTATGTATTTATTTATTGGATGGTGATAAGAGAATGATTATTTTATCATACTGCCCAACACAAAGCAGAAAGTGGTTCAGTGAATAACTTTCCCCTCCAATTATAAAAGAGCCTAGGTAGTCAATCCATGTAGATGTAATCCAGTAAGTAAATCATACCGAAAGGCTCTTAAAGAAATAATTTAAACTTAATACATATTTTACCTTCTAAACACTCAGTCATCAAGTCTGCCACACTTTATGGGCAGCAGCAATCTCTTCTGGACAGCTACCTGGGGGTAGAGGTGCTCTTGAGTCAGGCAGGAGTTGCTGTGGTTTACACAAACTCAGTGGCTTACTGAATTTATTCAAAGAATTTTGGAGGCAGAAACAGCTATTTATTCTACATCTTGCAGGTAGTTCTCTTTTTCTGTTGACTGGCCAGTCAAAATATTCTGTGTGAAATATTACAAATTGTTATCACTGTTTATTGAATTTTCCTTGCTTAACCAAAAGTTTTATTTTGTTTAAAAATTTGATATTTTTTCACATTATGAATTAACTACATCAACTTTGTGATATCTATTAAGTCTAGAAACAAAAGAGAGAGAGATGCTACTTTTTTATATTACTTTTTCCATTTTTACTGAAACCTGGAAAATCTGATAAAAATATTATAATATGTTAATCTCAATGCTGAATACATGAATGCATGCTATATATTTTTTTCTGTAATGTTGAAATACTTACATTTAAAAATTTTTTAAGTGAATAAAATCTTATCAAACCATTAGAGTTTCAAAATAAGAAAACTGATTTGCTTACCCAGCTACTATGTAGACTTAACTACTATAAAACTTTGAGAATAAAATTTTCTATGCTTAATTTTTTAATGTACATTGCCATAAATTTTTGTTGTTTTTATTTGCTTTCCACAAATTTTTATACACTGTAAAATCTGACATTTTACTTTATTCTTAAACATTGAAATTTCACCATAGTTTATTATTAAAAACTTTTCTGATGTCATTAATTATAAACCATGATTCATAATACTATCCTATTGCATTGTATCATTTTACAATTATTATAATTCATTATATATTAACTATTTGATTTGTTTTTAATCATTTTCTATTATATATAGCACTATGAAAAATAACCTTGTATAAATCATTCTGTTGACTTCCTTAACACTAATGTTTAGCAATTAAATTATACAATCAAACACATACACACTTATGTTTCTTTATACATGTATATATATCAAAATGTTTTCTAAAATTACATAATTTATCCTCCCCTGAGAAGAGGATGCTAGTAGTTAATTTATCATACCCTCATCTAAACTGAGAAAAAGAAGGTTTGGGATTTTTTCCAATTTAGGGACAAAAATATTAGCTCATTTCTTTTGCATTTATTTGATTGCTTTTCATGTTGGATATCAAAATACATGTATATTTTATCTCTTGAAATTCTTATTTTGGAGATTGTCTCACTATAACCTTTGTCTTATTTTAATGTGGAGTACTAGTAATTTGTTTTCTTTATATTTAATATATTGAAATTATTAATCTTTTTTAATAGTTGTAGTCAAGCAATATTAATACTTTATATTTTATTTTATTCTTGGCAGACATAAGTGTAAGATTTTACATTGTCAGGTCCATTTTTTTAACCAATTTTCCATTGCCTTTATGCTTGGAAAGTCCTTGTATTTACTTACTAGGGCTGCTCTAACAAATTACCACAAACGCAGTGACTTAAAATACAAAAATTAATTTTTTCACAATTCTAAGGCCAGAAGTTCAACATTGGCATCACTGGGTCAAAATCCATGCATCGATAGGACCATACTTCTTTACAAGGCTCTAAAGGAGAATCCTTTCCTAACCTTTTCCAATTTCTGAAGCTATCACCCCTGGCTCGTGACCCTTTCCTCCATCTCCAGAGATGGCAGTGTAACATCTTCAAGTATTTCTCTCTGCTTCCATCTTCATATGGTCTTCTGTCTTCTGGGTATATGCCTAATTGTCCTCTGCTTCTCTCATATAAGGACATTCATGATCACATTTAGGGCCCAACTGGGATAACAACAAATCTTATCTCATGGTTCTTAATTGCTTCCCTACTGCTCTCACCTGCGGCCGAGCCTTGCCCACGGCCGGCACTCATAGTCCGCATGATAGTTGTGCTGTGCATTGACGAAGGATCCGTTTTGCTCTTGTGTGATGAGGAAAGCTTGAAAGCACTGAAAGCTTGTTTTACTTTACAGGCAGCTTTACTTGTAATGTAAATCAGAATAGGTAACATATACATATGTTTTCATTACATTATTTGTAAATGTTCACAATTTTATTTTGATAAATGAAAAATTAGAAAAGTCATATTGGCTAAAGTCGCTTTCTAACACTAACTGTTCTAACGCTTTTCTAACACTGTCGGCTAAAGTCGCTGTGCACTTACATCTGTGGCTATCGACTATAGCCAACGCTGTTACTGAAGTGGTTAATGACATCCACAAAAATTTTACCATTTAAAGTAACATTCACAGGTTCCAGACTGTTATCTTTGGCCATTATTCAGCCTACTAAAATCCTTCTTCAAAAATTATGTATAAGTTAAACGTTTACTTCTATATTTTTAAGACCTTTTATAACCTCTTATGATATTCTCTCTCCCTGTGTCTGTCTCTCTCCTTCCCTCCCCCTCTCCCTGAGCCTCTCCCTTTCACTCTTCCTATTCCTCTCTCCATTGAATCTACTATATCTAGACTAGTTTTGGTATTGTTTTATGCTATTTACAAGTAGTACAATTTCTTTTGGGTTCTCAGAGACCTACCTACATTTGAAGCACTTGAAAATTTATATGACATTGTTGTGTTATAGTTACACATATTGCTTCTAATTAAAACATTCAGCTAACATTATTCAGACTAATAACAGTGGAAGAAAATGTGAATTCTGCCTATAAAATTATGAAAAAAAATATTCTACCATAGTATATCAAACTTCAATATTTATTTGGAACAGGTAAATTTTTATGACCTCTGTTTTCATCAGAATATTCCTTAACTAGAGTCACAGTGACAAAAGTAGTGAGTGTGTATGCATCTCTATCATTCATGAGATCAATTTTATAAAAGTATGGCCCCTGAAAATGGTGGAAGTCAATCATGTGGTTTTTGTCTTTAATACTAACTCCTCTAATTTAGTACTTCAGCTCATTTTATTTTTAAAAATACTAAAAAAAAATTGTAACCACAGTTGTTTTCTTTTATAATCCAATTTTTAAACTATAAAAAGAATAAGCTACCTATAATTGGTACTGTATTTTAGTCAGAAATACAAACAGATGCTTTAAAAAATGAATTCATTATAAAAGATTTTCAAAAGTTGTTCTACAGCTATTCCTTCATGATGCACTTTTTCAGATTTACATATAAAGTTAAATATTTAAAATTGTTTTAGAAAACAGAACTATTGCAGAAAATCTTTGTACCCCTATATTTATTTGTAAAAATTAAGTTAGAGCCAGGTGCAGTGGCTCATGACTGTAATCCCAGTACGTTGGGGGGCCAAGGTGGGAGGATTGCTTGAGCCCTGCATTTAGAGACTGCAGTGAGCTATCATCACACCACTGTATCAAGCCGGTGTGACAGAGTGAGACTCTGTTTCTAAAAAACAAAAAACAAAAAATTAAGTTAATGTTAGATATGAGTGATTACCAGTGATTGATTCATAAGCTACCATTCTCCCTGTTTTTCAAACCAAGGGATATTTGAAGCAGCTGATTTAAATACAAATTTAAATAAAATTAAATGGCATAGACCCTTGCTGTGCCTACTGCAGATTATCCACCATCCTGTACTCAAGTTCCATTGAAAATGAAATAAACATCCTTCTGGGACACTCTTATCTACTATCCCCCCAAAACAACCCAATAACCCATGCTTCAACAAATATGGTTTCCTTAGCACTTCCTACAGCCTTGCTATTCCTCTATTCAGAGAGAGGAAAATAGAGGATCTGGCTAGATAGTACTGTCTTCCTTTTATGGATGAGTTTCCTGTTCTTCAGTTAGCAGTGACTTCCACTTTCATCTGCATGTCCCCAGAATTTTTTAAAAGCATTCCTGAAGTATATTTCTAGTAACTATATTCCGATCTCAGTGCAGTATATTACCTATAGTACACCATAGTAACTAAAGGCATAAACCATGGAACATGAGTATCTTCTGGGATTGAAGGTATTCATGTTCACTAGCTCAGATTCTTTGCTAAGTGATCTTGGTAAGAAGTTATCTGGCCATATTATGTCCCAGTTCCCATATGTATGTTTTCTCTTACATATAATAGAGAAAATAATAGTAGCTACCTTGCCAAGATTATAATGTAAATTAATTAGAAAAATGGATGGTATATTATAAGCATACAATAAATTTTATGTATTGCCTTCTCCTCTTCTCCTCTTCCTTCTCTTCTCCCTCCCCTCTTCTGACCGGACCTCCCTCTCCATTCTCCTCCTTTACCTTCTCTTTTCTTGATTATCTTTTCTAGAAAATGTCTTAAGATATTTTCCCTAATACAATGACTTACACATTGTATTCACCTGATGAACAATAAGCTTGAGTGAGAGAATGAAAGGTTAACTGCTTAATAAGGACACCAGTCCGTATATACTATCTCAAGCATTAATCTCAAATCTGTAAGTGAAACTTCAGTTGCTCAGAAGTGGGTGCTCAGAAACTCAATTGTCCCTATCTACCCATGTTTCTCTTTCTCTTAACTCTAGATAAAGTAAGCACTTTTTTCAGCTTCATAGATTTCTTCCTACACTTAGTTGCTAATTATGATTCAGGTGTTAATTATTCTAAAAATATGCTTTTACAATTAATGCTAGATATTGCTTCTCCTGATTTATTTATCCTGCCATTTTGAGTACCTAAATTTATCTTCTTTCTCCTCCTTTCTAACACTGAAAATTTTATTTTAAATAGCATGTATATAATAATGCTTTAAGTGTATCAGTTACTGTCATTTCTTCCAGGTAATTAATAAAATATATCATATTTAAAAGGCCTCTGTTTGAAGGTATTCACAATCATGGGAGGGTGACTCACTTATAGAATTAACTGAAATACTCAGTAATTCAGATGTGTACCTCATAAAGAACAGGGAGAGAGATTCATTCCAGGTAGAGAAAGCAAGCACACTTGAATTCGTTTTGATAAGATGAGGCAAGACAATCAAGGGAATGATGCATAATTGGTAATTGCCTGTGTTCCTAGTAAATTCCAAACTCTTTGTCTAGTTTAAATTAATGTCATAGATGGAAAAATCCTGCATTTTAGGAGAGTGAGTTTAGTCCTTTGTAGCCAATAGAGCATTTGGGAGATGAGGATAAATTGTGTGGGGGAAATGAAGTTTCAAGGGAAGACTGGAAAGACATCTTGGAGGAAGGGCTTGAAATATCAAACTAATGTTTTATTATGTTCTTTTCTTTAACAAAGAGAGACCATCGTAATCAGAAGTTTAGAGAATTAACTCTGAGGACTATGTGACTGAAGGAAAAGAAAGTTAGAAAGCTCTATTAGGAGGTCATTTTTGTTATCAAGGGTAGAAGTGATTAATGTCCAAATTAGGTCAGTATAAATGGGAGCATAAAGGAAGTAGCACCTCATCCAAAACTTTACTTCATTTGACCACTGACAAATACGTGATAGGCACATAATCAATACAGATGTGGTGACTAGCTATGCTGCACGAGGGAGAGGAAGTTCAAGAAGTCTGGAGTTTTAAATCCAAGCAAAGGAAAGGCTGGAGGTGCACTTAAAATTGAAGGCATAGGAGAAAGAAAGTTTGGGAGAGAAACTAATGAATTATAATATGCACCTATGGAGTTTGAGGTGACTTCAGGCTTGTTTTATTCAGTTAACAGCAGGCAGTTAGGCATGCACCTTGGATATTTTGATAATGATTTGGGAATCATCCAGTAAGGGTTATATTTGAGGTTGTGGGAGGGAAGTAGATTAGTAAGGAATGTGTAGAGTAGAAAGGAATGCACTCTGAACATGGAACTTTAGGAAATGTCTGTACTAAGGGGACAAGCAAAGGAAAATAGACTGGTAAAGGAGCTTAAGATGCAATGGCATAAAGTATTAATATAAAGTAGCCTGTTTTAATAAAAGTATATTCAACTATATCAGATTCCTTGCAGTTGCCCAAGAAATAGGGAGGCCATGAGTTTGACGATGAGCTCACTGATAACTGATCTTTATGAGAACCATTTTAGTAGAATAGTTGGAATGGGAAAACAAAATTCCAGTTTATTTGGAAACAAAATGAAGAAAAATAATTAAAACAATTATATCTAGACTGCTATTTTCCTCCAAATTAATACAGTTTGACTGTATTTTCTTATTCCAATGATATATATTGATGAAGGGATTTCAAGTAGTACAGAAAGTATGAAGAAGAAAATAAATGAAAAAGAAAAGGAATATCAAAATTATGTAAAATTTTTATACCAGAAATCAACGATTATTAACAATTTAGAAAACATGTTCCAAACTACAAAACACATACAGTTATTCACATATAAGATGCATATAATATTAAATATATACTCACATATATAATTGAATATAATATACCAGTTTATTATCTTTCATTTCACTCAGTAGTACAGAAAATTATCTTGCCATTGTTAATATAGATATGCAATTAATGACTACATGAGTTGGCTGTATTTATAAAATTTCTGTAACAAATTCATTATGTACAACAGAAAACACACATATTTGGGTACTTGTTTAATAACTGTCTTTGGATAAATTGCTAATAATGAAATTCCTGTTTTAAAGAATAGATGTATTTTAAATCATTTTCATACATGTTACCAAATGCCCTTCTAGAATGTTTTTATCAAGTTGCACTTTAGGCAAGTTGAGGTAAAAGTTTCTGCATGTAGACTAAAAATGCAGCAAAATAGTTTTGGGATATTGACTAGTATCAGTTAGTTTTCATCTGTAATAGATACAATTACCTTTGTTATTTGACCTTCTTTAGCAATGCTCAGCGCTCGGGAACAAGAAAGCAAAAAAGAATCCTAGATTTGAAAATTGAAATGTCACACACACATGGCAAGCAGAAGGTCAAAATGAGTAAGGAGTAAATCTACAGATACATGAAATAAATGATGTAACTTCAGGTTATTGAATCTAGAAGGTGTAAGGATGTAGTGAGAGTTGGAGCTCACCTGGAAAGGATAAAACTCATAAGAGTAGAAAAAGTTGGAATAAAGAAATACATATGTATAATGAAAAATGGAAGTCTTTGGAGTTGAAGAGATCTAGGCCCTATAAGTGTGTGGTTAAAAGGCTTCTCAACTTCAAAGTTAAGAACCAGAGCAAAGAAGAGTAATCAAAAAAGTATTATGATCAAATTAGACTTAAATCAATGAAGAAAAGAGAAAGGCCCATGAAGTGCTGAGATAAAGACAAATAAATGGCAAGAAGGCAGCATAACTGAATAACATGTGTGCCAAAAGCAAAGTGTTATTGATAGATGCCAACCAGGCAGTAGTCTCAACTGGCAATGAGCAGTAGAGAACACTGGCCCTTCCTTATGCATTCATGACTATGGATGTGGGAGAGTTTCAGGGTACTTAGTATCATCAGGGTAAAGTCAGATTTTGGTTCAAGTGAGAAAGTGGAGATGTTATTCTTTTTTTTTTTTCTTCCTTTTATTTCATTATATTATGGGGGTACAAATATTGTTGAGGTTACATATATTGCCCCTGCCACCCCTCCTCCCCTCTGTGCCAGCGCTTCAAGCATATCTAACCCCCAGTTGGTGCACACCACACCCATTATGTGAGCATAGCCCCTTCCCCACCTCCCCCCTCCCACTTGCCCACCACTTGATAAGAGGTTTTTGGTTTTTTTTTTGGACATTTTGGTTACATTGTATATCTTTGCCTCTCCCTAAGAAAGGTTAGAGGTATTCCCTTCCCCTCCACAATGCTCACCACATCCTTAAGATGTGGCCCCCCCACCCCAAAACCCTGGTGCACGCTACCTCCATTTGAGCAACATAGTTTTAGTCAGTCAGTACCAATTTGATGGCGAGTAGATGTGGAGCCCATTTTCTAGATCTTGTGTCACCTCACTTTGGATAATGGGCTTAAGTTTAATCCAGGATAGCATAAATGGTGCTAGCTCGCTGTCATTTCTTAGAATTGAGTAATATTCCATTGTGAGCATATACCAAATTTTAATTATCCACTGGTAAATTGACGGGCACTTGGGTTGTTTCCATGACCGTGCAATCGTGAATTGTGCTGCCATAAACATTCGGGTGCTGATGTCTTTATAGTAGAATGTCTTATGCTCTTTTGGGTAGATGCCCAACAATGCTATTGCTGGGTCGAATGGTATTTCTATTTCTAGCTGTTTGAGATATCTCCAAATTCTTTTCCAGAAAGTTTGCACTAATTTACAGTCCCACCAGCAATGTAAGAGTGTGACTGTCTCTCCACATCCTTGCCAGAATTTGTTGATTTGGGTTTTTTTGATATAGGCCATTCTCACTGGGGTTAGGTGATATCTCATTGTTGTCTTGATTTGCATTTCTCTAATGATTAGAGATGTTGAGCATTTTTTTATATGTTTGCTGGCCATTATTCTGTTGTCTTTGGAGAATTTTCTGTTCATTTCCATTGCCCATTTCTTGATGGGGTCATTTGATTTTTTCTTGTTAAATCTTTTAAGTTCTAGATAGATTCTTGTTATTAGACCTTTATCAGAAGTGTAGAGAGCAAATATTGATGTTATTCTGGAAAGAGTTTAGACTTTAGGATTTTTAAGTTCTCTAAAAGATCTAGAATGTAGCCAGAAGAAATTCCAGTTTAGAAATGTCCAAAGAATAAGAATATATAGTATGATTGCTACCCCTCCCCCCCAAAAGCAATGTATTTATGTTTGTGTAGCCTTCTATTGGCTTTATAAGTTTTATTATGGTTATGAGCTAACCATTATAACAAACAAATGAACAAAAATGACACATAACAGTGGTTCTGTAATACTCTCTATTAATGAGAGCTTTTGTTTTAGTACAAAGCATCTGTTAGATGCACATGGTATCCAAAATGCTTAAATTTATTATTAGTTCAATATATCTCATAAATTTAAATAACTACTTAATGTTTAGTTCCTACCAAGGCCCTGAGCTTCATTAAATGGACTGTTAGGTCTTTGCATGGCATAATTTGCCAGATATACTATCTGGTCACTTAGTAGATACAACAAAGGTATTATTTTTTAAACAGTCTACCTTTTATGTAGTATAATATAAATAAATCTGAATGAAAACAGAAGGAAAAATCCACTCACTTCACTACAAATGTTTAGGCAATAAGATAGCAGTATGATGTTATCGAATACCTCATTCCATGATTAAAATCTTTTTCAAGGCCTTTTTTAGATGTTTTTGGCTTGCTGTTTTATCTTTTAAATTAAAATCTCCTCATTAATTTAAATGATATTAATTGACAATAAAACAATTTTCATTTTTCCTTATGCACAAAAATTTCATACTTTTGAATTTGCTGATAAAATTTCACCTCAGAGTATACTGTGCTAGATAGTCCACATTCATTTAATGCTCACGACAACTCCATTAAGTAAATACTATTTTCCTTGTTTCTCTTTTGAATGAAAAAATTAATGAGCAGGGAGGTTATATAAATAGCCAAATAACACTACTAGCAAAGATATGGATTTGGAGTTTCAAACATGCTTAAAAGTGTTTCTGCCATGCTAAAGTATTGATCACAATATAATTTTTACCCAAGACAACAAATGTATCAAGAAAAGGGTTTTTCTTGACCAATGAATGTATCAACAAAATTTTTTAAAAAATAGATTAAACTAAAGAAAATATTGCATGATTGACAAGTTCTAAGTCCCCTCACCTTTATCTTTAGTCACATTAATTCTTTAAGTCAGCAAATAGGTATGGAAAGTCTACTGATTTATTCAAATACCTGAAAAAGGAGAACAACTCAAAGAACAATTCCACCTTAATCACTTCTCATTTTCCTAGGGCTAAAACAACGTTCTTCATTAAATTAATTCTTCATTTACTCAGTACATACTAAGAAGACAATTGTTAATATCAAATGCCACATAGGCTGTCCACCAAGGAAAGAGCCGACCCTTGGCTCAGACTCCTGGAAAGAATCTGTGAGGTGATGGTGAGAAGGGAAAGTACCTACAAGAGCAAAGATGAATAAATGTTTGTAAAAGAGGAATCTGTGTTTTTGTAAAGCATTCTTTTGCATATAAAGAGAACTTGGAGGCATTTCAAGAAAATGAATGAAAATAGAAACACCAAGCGAGTTTTGTAAGAAAATTAGAAGGAAAAAATGTTAAACTTATCTCAGACAAGTACTTTGAAATTGAATGCAATGTTTTCTTAGGTGCTTCAGTGAAAATGAAGAAAAAAACATGTCAAAAGAAATATGGTTAAAAACAAAGGGATAGCATTGCTCTTATTTGCAAAGGGATAGTTGCATCCTTCAGTTGTTGGCTACAAGCTTGTTACTCTTGTTCAAATCTTCTGTATCTTTACTTGATCTCTGTGTGAGTGTGTGTTTGTGTGTGTGTGTACATGTATGTGTGTTTGGAGAAAGAGATTGAATACTCTATCTCTGAAACGTGTTAAAATCTGTTTCTGGTCATGGATTTTTCAATTTCTGTTTGGAAAACTGTACATTTTTTGCTTTTTATATTTTCAAACTATGCTTTTATTTTATACAAGTTTAAAACTATGCATCTATTGAGCTGAATATTTTGTCATATTTTGTGTACATCTTTCTCTTAAGTAGCACTTTTTAACATAAAGACTATTTAATCATATTAATAGTTATACCAGCTTACTTTGAATTAGTATTTAAATAATTATGCAGCATGTGTATATATAAACATATTTATACAAACACATATATATTAATATTTACATCCTTTTGTTTTCATTTCATCTATGCATCTTTCTGTCTGTCTCTCTTTCTAGTCTGAGAACCAAGTTAAAGAACCAAGGTTAAGGCCAGGCATGGTGGTTCCTGCCTGTAATCTTAGCACTCTGAGAGGCCAAGGCAGGTGGATGGCTCAAGGTCAGGAATTCAAAACCAGCCTGAGCAAGAGCAAGACTATATCTCTACTAAAAAATAGAAAGAAATGAATTGGCCAACTAAAAATATAGAAAAAATTAGCTGAGCATGGTGGTGCATGCCTGTAGTCCCAGCTACTCGGGAGGCTGAGGCAGAAGGATTGCTTGAGCCCAGGAGTCTGAGGTTGCTGTGAGCTAAGCTGACACCACAGCACTCTAGCCTGGGCAATAGAGTGACACACTGTCTCAAATTTAAAAAAAAGAACTAAGGCTAAGAATCCCATTGTATCCTCTGTGGGAAGGGTATTTTTCTATTTCCAAAAGCAAGAGAGTCACTGTTCGGGCTTTCAGGTAGTTTCCCAACCTGACATTGGTCTTAGCTCTGTCTCCTGTATCCTTACACCCAGCCTACTAAAACATATTCTTAAAACAAGGATCAGCCAAAGGATGTCCCCAGGGTTCTAATTTAACAAACAAGATTCATGCTTTTCAGTTCTTTCTGGCCTCAAAAATTTTCTCATACTTCCCAAGACTCTGTCTGTACCTGTGCCACATTGGAAGCTTTCCCCTGGATATCTGGTGCACTATGTCAATTGGCTTTTAAACAGTGCAAAAGGGCTCTCTTTAAAAACTAAATAAGAAAGATACATTCTCATTCTATTTTCAAGTTTTAAAATGCTGTTACCACCTTGTTTATACTTTCCACTCCCAGAAAAATTATCTTCAAAGAGCTTCTCTTCCTTCTGATCTTCTTCGGTTTGATGGTGACTCACATCATCTCTGTCTAACATCATGGATTCTTATTCCTGGCCTACATGGTGTACTATTATGAGATTGTCATCTGTCTCCTTCTCTCTCCTACACTCTTACCCTGTGGGTGGACACATATTTATTGACTGCTTATTATGATCCAAGCACCATGCTAGGAACTGAGGAATAAAAGCAACTAAGGGACATCCTCTGTGGTCAAGAAGACCACAGGATAATTTGGAACATGTGTAAATGAAATATTTCAGTGTAGTGAGATACGTGCAAATAAATATATGTGGATGCACCAAGGTTGGTGTGATTACTCTTTGTGAGGCTTGGAAATGGCCTCAGGGAAGAAGCATCAGGTGAAGAGATTTTTGAAGTAAGATTAGGACTTTCCAGTCACAAACAGAATAGTATGGCATTTCAGCCAAAACAATTACATTGTGCATACAGACCTCACTGTTGTACTCTAAAATTTTGAGTAAACTATAAATACTGTTGGTGTAACTGGGACAGACTGCTAACAGCGGATGTTAGAAGATAAAATTAGAAATATTGACATGAGCCATATTATTAAAAACCCTCTTTTTTAAGAATGCCAAGTAAAGAGAAGACATGGAATAATGTTGTGTAATAGAATAATAAGAATAATTTTCATTTTAATTAAATAACTGTGTATTCAAGGTTACAAGTTTTTGGAGGCAATTGCAAGAGTATAATCTAAACAAATTGAGACACTAAACTAACCTGATGACAGCAAGGATGAGGTAGAACCAGACAAGTCATGGTTAGAGTAGAATAAGAAGAATATGGTTGTACATTCACTCTGTTAATTGTTTCCTTGCCTGTGCAGAAGACTTTTAATTTAATCAAGTCCCATTAATAAATTTTTGTTGTTGCTATGATTGCCTTTGGGGTCTTCCTCATAAATTCTTTACCTAGATCGATACCTAAAAGAGTTTTTCCAACATTTTCTTCTAGTATTCTTATGGTTTCATGTCTTAGGTTTAACATATTGACTGCCACACTAGGAAAAAAAATGTTTTTCTTTGGGCCCATGGTGTTTTGTTATGAAAATAGAATATAAACTTTGAAAACAAAACAATCCTTTCTAATTTAGTGAAAAATTTGTTATTTTTTTTCTATGTGTGAGTTATATGCAACTTGAAAAATAGTTCATGCAGCTCCCAAGGTGAAGAGACATGTGAGTTACACATATGCCTCACAGGGCCCCCAGCTAAAAACTAGCATGAGTTAAATACAGCTCACATGGCAGTTAATTTGTTAGGTCTGTTATCCATCTTGAATTAATTTTTGTGAGTGGTAAGACATTTGAACCTTGTTTCAGTCTTCTTCATGTGGCTAATCAATTTTACCAGCACCACTTATTGAATGAGGATTCTTTTCACCAGCATATGTTTTTGTTAAAGATCAGATGGCAATATGAGAATGGTTTTATATCTAGGTTCTTTTCTCTGATCCATTGGTCTATGTCCCTGTTCTTGTGCCAGTGACATGCTGTTTGGATTACTATAGCCTTGTAATATAGCTTGAAGTCTGGTAAATTAATGCCTCCTGATTTCTTCTTTTTGCTTAAGGTTGCTTTGACTATTCGGGGTCTTCTCTGGTTCTATACAAAATGTAGAATTATTTTTTCTAGATCTTTGAAAAATGATGTTGGTATTTTAATAGGGATTGCATTGAATCTGTAATTACATTTGGTTGTATAGACATTTTAACAATGTCGCTTGTGCCAACCCATGAGCATGGTATGGTTTTTACCTGTTTAAATCCTCTGCAATTTTCTTCCTCAGTGTTTCATAGTTCTCCCTATAGAGGTCTTTTACCTCCTTAGTTAAATATATTCTTAGGTATTTTGTTTTCTTTGTTGCTATTGTGAAGAGTATTGAGTCTTTGATTTGGTTCTCAGTTTGACTGTTGTTGGCAAATAGGAATGCTACTGATTTGTGTACATTGGTTTTGTAACCTGAGACTGCTGAATCTATCAATTCCAAGAGTCTCTTGGTGTGATCTTTGGGGTTTTCTAGATATAGGAGCATATCATCAACAAAAAGTAATACTTTGCCATTTGGATAACTCTTTCCCATTTGGATAACTTTAATTTGCTTGTCTTGCCTGATAAGTGAATTAATAAAATATGGTATATGTATATCATGTATGCCATACTACTCAGCCATAAAAAAATGAATTAATGTTACCTTTGTAAAAACCTGGATGGAACTGGAGACCATTCATCTAAGTGAAGTGTCACAAGAATGAAGTATCACAAACACCACATGTACTCATTATTAAATTGGAACTAATCAATCAGCAGTCATGTGTACATATGGATATAAAACTCAGTGATAAGCAGGTAGGAGAGGAAAGGAGGGGAGTGGTGAAATCATACCTAACAAGTACAATGTACAGTATCTGGGTGATAGGCACACTTATAACTTTGACTCAATAAGTACAAAAGCAATCCATGTAACCAAAATATTTGTACCCCCATAATCTGAAATTTTAAAAAAGAATAATATGGTGATTGATTAGGCAAAAAAATGAAAAACACTAGCAGATACATGAGCTAACATAGCTGAAAGGACATGACTGATTTTGAGTTGTCAGGATTATTATGTGCATTGCAGAAAATACAGTTGGAAAAATATTGCTTTATTTCTGTTAACAAAGTATTTAACTTTTTCCCTGTTGAATTTGATCTCCATAGAGGTTATCTATATGGATCTGACTCTAGAGTAGATGCAAATGTGAGTTTGGGCATTGAAAGAGAGTCATAGGTTAGAGCCATTGATTTGGAAAATATCAGAATATATCTAAAAGTTGAAGCCATGGTAATTGATGAAATATCATTTTTAAAAAGTGGTTAGGATGAAAAGAGTTGGGGATAAAAACCTTGATGAAAAGTGAGTATATGCAGAGAAGGTGACTCAGACAACAAAGATGAAGGGGGTTATAGATCTGTAAAGTAGGGGAGGTTGGTGAGAGATCTATCATGAAAAACACAGAAGGGGAAGTTTCAAGTAGGAATTTCATTTGGTCAAGACCCAGTGTCAAATGCCAGAGATTTGAAATAAGATAATAACTGGATAATTAGAAGATCATTAATGACCTGCTTAGTACATTCTGGAGATTGCAGAGAGCTGAGTAGAATAATCTTACCCAGAGTGAGGATAAGATTAGAAACGGTCCTAGTTATATCCTCTTCCAAGAAGGTTGGCTATAAAGTGAAATAAAGATTGGTACAAAGCAAAAGGGGGACATATGAGGGTGAGGAAAATGTTCTTTTCCACATTTGTTTTTCTTTCCATGAGGTCAGACAATTGAGCATGCTTGTTGACTGAAAGGAAAAGAATGAAGGAAAGATGAAAGAGGAAAGGTATAGTAGAGACAATAGAGAAATGGATTAATATGATTTCATTCTATGGGTATATTTTAAGGTCCAGAAATTAATTGTTTTGCTGTGCAAAAGTCAAGATTAACTTTTATTATTTTGTTTCCATTCTGTGGAAAGCCTTCAATTAAGAACTAACATTGATATAATCATAGAAATATAGGACTTGAAGTCATTGAAAAATTACAGAGGCCATAAGACTCCATTATGGTAATCACCAGAAAGTAAGAAATAATTTAAAGAGAATCCATCTGGGAAAACAAATTTTGCTAGATGACATGTTGTACTTAATCAGTAATCCAAGATGAAATTGGATTGATAATGAAACTGGAAGGAAAAACAATATGTTTACTTATGATATTCTAGAAACTGCTGTCTTATTAACTCTTATGTATAAAAGAAAATTCACTCAAAGGGGGTCCTTTTTGTGAATGTCATTTGTATATAAAAGTTATAATAAAATTCTTAAAGATGCTTTTCAGTTGCTCATGGCCAATAGATATGTGAATTCTCTGGCTTTTACTATCAAGTGAAAATGCTACTACTCAAAAAGAGATTTGAGAAAAGTATAGTATAAAACTTTTTACTTTGCCAAGTTTAACCCAGAATTTTAAAGCAATATTGTAACTATATCCATGTTTGATCAGCCATTTTAACCAGCATAAATGCCTATACTGCTAGTAACAAATGACAAAAAAAAAAAAAAAAAGAGAGAGAATGATATGAAAGACAATCTCAAATAAATAGTAAGCCCCATAACATATGTACTATATTATAAGAGTTAGATTCCTGGAAGAAAACAGTTGGCACATTCGAAATGGCAATTTGAGGGAAGTTTAATAAAGGGGCAATTTATAGAAAAGTATGATCAGGGTAGGGAAGCTATAAGGGATAATGCTGTATTTCGGGGGTTTCATAGAATGTGCCATAGGATTTAAGGCGTAGAAGGGAAGAAGTATTTACAGAAATTGGAAAAAGAGACAGGAAGAATGGAAGCAGCCCATGAAATCCTTCAGGGTGGAAGCCAGGGAAATAAACATGGGACTTTACTTTCCTTCATCCTTTTCCCAACTACTCTGACGTTCTGCGGTTAATCCCCATTGGCAGACCTTAAACATAACCCAGAAGACAAAATAGCCAATTGAGGCTTTGTCCCCCAAATTTATCTATTTAAATTGACAGATAAAATTCTATGTATTTATTGTGCATGAAATGATGTTTTCAAGTATACACACATTCAGTTTTTATCTTTATTGTTAAGCATTCTGGGCACAAAGAAGAATAGACAAGATGAAGAGAGGATTGGGAGCAGCAAATAGAAAATATTCAGCACATATATCGTCTATTTTTAACAAAAACAATAATGTAGCATTTTACAAAAAGAAATTTTTTATAATAGCCCTAATCAATAAATGCTACATAAATTTTAAAATATCACTTTGATAAGGTTTGCTATTTGTAGCCTCATTAGGGTTCCTAAATCTCGATCCAACATTATTTAAAATTACTTCTATTTTCTTGCTAGTGAAACATTTGCTGTACTCCACAATTCCCAATCAACCCATCACCCAATCCTCCATTTATTTTAGGCTCAACCAGCTCATGCTAGCCCACTGTACTCTGGCTTCATCATCATTCCTTTCTAGAGCACACATATGCAATCCTATCTCTGCACTGAGCCAACCCCAGCCATGTCTTCTCCTCCATACAGGTAGAGCAGAGAATTTTAACAAATCATTAGAGACACATTTTATCTTTTAATCTAGTTTTTTTCTCCTTTATCTCATTATCAATTCCCTTTTCTCTTACCAATCCCATGCAAATTTTTAACTATACCCCCCACACACACACACACACCCCACACACATCACCTACCAGCTTCCAGTAGCTAGGGAAAGAAGAAGTTACTTAGTGATGAGAATTTCAAGCTGGCAAAGAAGGGCAAGTTTCTATGACAATCTGGTGGTGGAATTATTTTGCATAAGCAGGGTCTTTCAATTCCATTCAAATCACATCACACAGGTGGTCCTACACAGTAAAGAATAATCCACTCCCCTACTCTATGACCCTACTCCCTACCTGATCAGGACGAATACCTTTAAATAGAATGCATGTGAGGATGCTTACTCAGAGTTATTGGAAAAACATCCATGGCTTTATAGAAGTCCTATTTTCAAGAGTAAAATTAATTTAATAAAGTTGCCTTGATTTACCAGAGTTCAACTGAATAAACTGAGAGCATGGATAGGATGACTTTTCCAGGCAACTAGTTCATTAAAATGTGTTTTGTTTTTTCAACTGTCACACAAGACACACTTATTTAAAGCTAAAATGTATTTTTAGTTTTGCTATTCTTTCTATTAATAGAAATGAGGTAGCGAATGAATGCTTGTTGAGTCCAAGTTAGAACCACAAATCTTACCTGCTTCAAGACTGAAAATACCCTAATAAACTTTTTAATCTGCTTTGAGAAAGACTTTGAATAGTAATCGTGTGTGTGTGTGTGTATCTCAAATTGAATAAACTGATTTTCTGCCAAAACCTGTTTAAATTGTAACCTATGCAGTTCATTTTAAAGCACTCATTTATCATTCAAAAATTAACCTTGTACAGGATAACTACTCTCATTCTCATTGCCTCTCTGTCCTACAAAGAAAAAACCTCAAGCATTAAACAAATAATGAGAGTTGAATCGGTGAGGCATATTTAATGCAAAGAGGATTTTTAATGGCATCTCTATAATTATAGGCAATGATAACTGACTATAAATCTTCATTTTCAAAATGCCACAGCCATCAGGAATAGGATGATATGTAATTGGTACTAGATGCTTTTAATAACCTTATGTCAAATCATCTTTCTTTCTTTTAGCTTCAAATATTAGTTTTGTGGAGTACGTGTCAGATATTTATTGTAGAACATAACTATGAATGTGCAATACAGAATGGTTTTAACTATTTGGCTCTTTGGCTTTTGTTAATAATCGAAATATAGTATCACCACCATGATATTAGCTTGTAAATCTTTGCCCAACTACTTTGTGACACTTTAAAAATCACCCTTATTTTAAATATAATAATAGTAATAGTATATTGAAAAAATCTTGGTTACTCTAATGGGCAAAAAGCTACATTGTAAAAGTTATAGATGTGATTTTTACTGCATGAACAGTTGTTCTTGTTACCTATGCCTTGTAACTTTATGGTATACAAATTTTCAAAGTTATTCAAAATTTCTGTAGAACATTTGAAAGTCTGGGTTCTCCCATCCTGTTTTTTGTAAAGCTTTATGGGTTCTGCTTGTACGTGTAAAGACATTTTCTTTAAAGACTTCTTAGAAGGGAGTCCATGGCAAAATGTGTGATTTCTGACACCTTTTCTGTTCCCAATAGCACCATTCTGAATTTATGCTCCCTATCCTGAATCCTGTTCTCTAGAGACAGAATGTCTCTTTTAATGGTTAATTTCTGATTCTTCACCTTTTGAATGGTGAACACTCTTAAATAGTTGAAGAGAAGTAATTTTTCCCTTAGACGTACTTGTAGATGATTTACTATCTTTCTAAATGCTCTCACACAATTAAAATCTACCACATATACAATATGCATATTGAAATTGAATAAGAAGATACATTTTTATATGGCTTTCAGTGGTGCTCTCGGGGGAAATTTACCACATAGCCAACTAATAAATAATGATGTTTAAACTTGGCATCCACAACTGTTTAAGTGCTTCTCAGAAATTAGCCCATCAATCTTCGTGCAAACTGCTTGTAAAGCAGACAGCCTGTTATCTTACTCTTTCCACACTTTCTTCTACTATTCCACTCCAGCTGCCTAGAATTCTTCTATACTATTATGCCCATACCCTAATGGCAGCTTCCTTGTGTGCTTCTCCTCAAAGTACAGCACATACCAAGTTTCTCTGGGTTCCTTTCCATGAGATTTCCTGGGAGTTGACATCCTGCCTAGTGGTGTTGTTTAGACAGTGAGGCATGTGATTGGTGCAGCAAACACATTGAATTTATTACATGAGCTTTGAAATGTTAAAAATGACCTCTCTGGTTTATAAACAGAACCTCCTTACGTTTAAAGGAAGCCCTAATACCTCCTCTGCATTCATTCTGTTGGTTGTGAAAGGGATATCCCACTAATAGCACAACAACAAACCTTCATGCCCTGTTTCATTACTTTCTGATGGGGAACTCAAAAGGAATATCTTGTTCTCTCCAAATAAATAAACTAGTTTGAGGATTTTGAGTTTCTTACTACAACTGTGGATGTGTCATCCTTTCCCCAGAAGAAAAACCTGTGGCATATCAAAATCAAGTACAATATGTGAAATATGATGAAATGTTTACTTGTTGGATCATATGCTACAGAGCTATGACCACAAATCTCTTGATCATGGTTCATCTCTCTTTACAGTATATATGATGCTTCTCTAGAATTGTATTAAATCTGAAACTGAGAATTATAAGATATATAATTAGAAGTCACTAATCTATAATCAATCAGAAAAAATAAATTCAAACTTTTCTGTGAACAATAAAAACTATTTAAAGTATTTCCTATAAAGTTTACAAGAAACTTGTTCTCATCCTATACTTCCTGATTCCCTTTTCCCCAACTTTGTTCCTTCTAATGACATAGAGTTGCCTTACATATACTTGAGTATATAAATATATATATATATATGAACATAAAGCAGGCTCATCTTATTTCCATAATAGGGGTTGAACTACTACCTTATTACATGCAATGTTGATGGTTTACAATCCCAAACATTCACAAATTCAAAGGAAACCAATGACTTAATTGACTTCTACGTGGGTAGGTATTACCTGTGGGAAAAAGGTCTGTGTACTAAAGGAGGCATTATTCAATTGGAAAGTGACAAATGAACAAGGATGAAGTCACACCCACCTCCCAGTGGGTGATGTGACAACAAATATCATTTATTTCATTAATGGTACTTGAAAGAGTGCTCAAGGTATCCTAAATCTCTCTCTCAATACTCACACTGCCTAAGAAGGAACTAGAATGGAATGGACTTTCTCTTGTTTAATGCATTGTGTATATTTTCATGGGAATGTTTTAGCTCCATGTCAATGCTCATTCATCACCACGGTGTTTGTTTTCTAAAACCTAAATAGAGCAAATGATTATGTGAGCTCTTACCCTTTGGTATATTTACCAGACAATTTCATATAAATAATTAAATTCAATGCATTTAAAGAGTTGTGAAGATCACCAAAAAATTATTTTTGTCATACAAAGAATACAATTAATATTGCAATATTTGAATTTTGCTTAATTTTTCTATAATTTACAAAGTAGCAAACTTTAATTATATGCAAAGACCATATCTTTTGAGTTAAACTGTCAGATAAAGAAGTGAATAATTGATTTAGGGGCATCATCTCTTATACAGGTCACTTTAATGCTTTCTTCTATCCTTTGGTATAAAGTAGTTACCTTTAAATTAAATTCTTACCTTTAAATTAAGAAAGTCAATGATTTTTTCAAATGAATGATTGAACTTATTATAGGGAAAAATGCATAATAAGGAAATTAATCCATTTTTCTTATGTTTAACATCTGAATAATGTGCAGTTTTGGTAAATGATTCTATTAACCTCTTTTACTTTTTGATATATTTCTATAAAATCTTTTTAAAAATATTCCTTGGCCATGTGCTTTTATTTACATATTTGTCCTTGATTTGGGCAAGATTTCATTCTTGTAATTAGCTTTATATATACCTGCATATTTATTTCAGTAGAAATATGTAATACAAGTCTCAAGGTTTTCTACCAGTGAACCCTGCAACTGGGTTCAGTTAAGATAAGATTTCTATTTTATTTCTAAACCATGATATCATCTTATCTTTCTTAAAGTTCATAATATCTGAAATTCTCTAGATGTCATGTTAATTTTATTATCTTTATTCCCCATATTGGTTTCATATGTTGAAGCCTTAGTTTTTTATATACATATAAAATATCCCCCTTGGAGTCTATGTTCTATGGTTTTTAAAATCCCTATTCTAGCTGGCAAATTCTTACATATAGAAATACCCTATATGTTGAGTTGAATTTTGAAACATAAGTAACTGAAATTTTAGGTTTGGGGGATATGAAATTATATGCAATCTCATAAAATGAGTTTATTTTTTATAAAATATTAAAGAATCATATTAGAAATATTCTATCAGTAAGATTTGAAATACATCAATAGATTAACCTCTGCATTAATCATGAAGATAACAATACAGATCAACATAACATGCTGGACAAGTCTGTATGTATGCATATGTCTACATATAATATATGCATTATACACATATATACATGCATGAACACATATGCACATGTACAGACACACACCTCTATGTAAAAAGTGATTAACAAACCACTTTTCTTCAGTACTGTAATGGTTTTTCTTCCCCATTTCTCCTTTTGGAAACATTAACTAAAGCTTGCTATAACTCTGGCAATTTTCTTATTGTTAGCATTCCTTTTATCAAGCATCTTCCCTTCCCTGTCTTTAGTCCTCAACCTGTTAATGAGGGCAAATCTTTTCCCAGATCACACCTGTTTTCTAGGCTGCCTTGGTGGAGGCTTCTGCTGTACAATATTTGTTGTACCTGTATAATGTGTCAAGAAATTTCTCTGTTATGATAAGATGTTCTATTCAGAAGCATTTTTTATTGATTTGATCTGTGTCTCTGACATAGACATCATATGAGGAACTTATTGAAAACACAGATAATTACATCCCACACCTTTGGATCCTGAATCAGAAAGTTTGGAGTAATTTCTATATATTTGTATTTTGAAGAAGATTCCCCAGCGATGCCAACATAGCGAAGTTTGAGAACCATTGCCCTAGCACGGGTGCACACAGGATTGGCATTATGTTCTTGAAGAATGATTTAATGGGTAAATGAAGAAGGCTGAAAATATTCATTTAGGACCAATGAATCTTTCTGTACTAACTAACTATAATGCATTTTAAAATATAACTCTTCCATTCTACTAAGTGAAGTATCCCAAGAATGGAAAAATAAGCACCACATGTACTCACCAGCAAATTGGTTTCACTGACACCTAAGTGCACATATAGGAATAACATTTATCGAGCAGCAGACAGATGGAAGGGGGCAAAAGGGGATAGGTATATACATACATAATGAGGGTGATGCCCACCGTCTGGGGGATGGACACACTTGAAGCTCAGACTTGAGGGGCGTGGGCCAAGGGCAACATACATAACCTAAACATTTGTACCCCCATAATATGCTGAACTAAAAAAAATAAATAAATAAAATGTTCATAGAAATCTGAAAAAATAAAAATAGCATATAACTCTTGTTTATATGAAATTTACGCATTATTCTTTGAGAAAACCTACCCTATACTCACTGTTGATATTAAGTTTAGAACAAAAACTAATTCCTTATAGGTTGTTTTGTCAGTAACTGTCACTTTTAAACAACCACTTAAGCCAGATTGCCTAAGGCAACATAGGAATTTAAATGTTACTTTTTTTCCATTTTATCTTATCTGCTCATTATATCACAACTGATGGATTAGTCTGCTTGTATCTATTCTCATGTGTCCAGAGCTTCATATTTTTGTTTTGATGGGTATAAGAAAAGTTGTGCAATATTTGCATATAGATATTGAGCATTGGTGACCATGTCCTTCTACTTTTTTCATAATTGTAAGATCTGGAGATAGGATGTGATATTTATAGTTTAGAGGTTAACGTCAGTGTCAAAGTGTAATACTTGAAATCTAATTCCCTTCGTATATTTAATTCAATTATTGTTTGATCAATTTATCATTGAATAACATGGCGCAGGATTATTTAAAGTTCTTTATTTCTTGACATAAACCTTGCTATCTGGAGAAGTCTCTTCCTGTGGATGAGAAAAGAAAGTGGTGGCTTGAAATAGAATCTACTCCTGGTGAAGATGCTATGAATGTTATTGAAATCACAACAAAGGATTTAGAATATTATACAAATTTAGTTGATAAATCAGTGGCAGAGAGGATTAACTCCAATTTTGAAGGAAGTTCTACTGTGGGTAAAATGCTATAAACCAACATCACATGCCACAGAAAAATTTTTTGTTGAAGGAAGAGTCAATTGATATAGCAAACTTCATTGTTGTCTTAGTTAAAGACACTACCACAGCCACCTTAACCTTCGGCAACCCCTATCCTAATCAATTAGCAGCCCTCAACATCAAGGCAAGATCTTCCTCCAGGAAAAAGATTACAATTTACTGAAGGCTCAGTAGATTATTAGCATTTTTTAAATTAAAAATACTTTGTATACGTATGACCATTGTTTCCTTAGACATAATGCTTGCAAACTTAATTGACTAAAGTGTAGCACAGAGGTGGGGAACCTGCAGCCTTAAGGCTACATGTGACCTTCTAGGTCCTTAAGTGTGGCCTTTTGACTGAATCCAAATTTTACAGAACAAATCCTTTTATTTTTATTAATATGTTTTTTCATCTTTTATATATTTGTTTTATTATTAAAATGAACATATTTAAAATACCAAAGAACAAAATAAGTTTCAATGAAACAATCCTTCCAGATTGGCCATCACAATTAAAACATTTCTAAGCCATAAGGGCTAAATTGACAGCTGCTAAGGTCATAATTTAGTTCTAACTTCCCTTCCTGACTGGCACCACTACTGCATAAGGCTGGTTGAAGAGAGTTTTTGGAGTTCAAGTACACCAGTCTGCTATCAGCTTTTGACAATGGTGTACTGTGTTTGAAGTGGAATTTGTGAATAGTTGCGCAACTGGACAGTATTTTTAAATTCTGTCTGCTTAACAGCCCATCATGTCAAGAAGACAAAGAGAATGCAGAAGGAAGAAAACAGATGTGTTAGTGAGGATTGGAAATTGCAATATTATCTGTTTCTGCTAAAGACAAGATGATTTACTTGCTCTGTAATACTGTAATATCACTATTAAAGAAATTCAATGCTCATCAGCACTATAACACTCATAAGGACCACAGATATTTTAAATTAGAGGGAGAGATGAGAAAGGTTGTATTGCTGAAATTGAAAGATAAAAAGCAAAAGCAAAGACGATTCTTTCAAGCAGCAATAAGACCTGGAAATAATGCCACTAAAGTAACCTATAAAGTAGTTTACATACTTGGGGAAAAAAAGGAAGCCATTCAGTAATGTAGAAATTGTGAAAGAATGTATTGTCGAAGTTGTAGGATGCTTAGCCCCTCACATTTCAAAGTACAAACAACTGCCTTTTTCAAGGAGAACCATAACTGATCAACAGCATACATTAGTCTTCAACTTAACAGAACAACTTCACACAATACTTCAAAATGAAAATATATATTATTCAATTGCTTTGGATGAATCAATTGATACTACTGACTCAGCCTAGGTTTTATACTTCATTTGAGTCATAACAGAAGATTTTATTTGCTATGAAAAGTTACTTACTTGGGCACTTTTGTGAACAGAACACAGGGAATAGATATCTTCAACAACTTTCAAGGTAAATGTCATGAAGTTGGACTGAATTTGATAAATTTAAGGAGTGTATGTACAGACAGTGCACCTTCCAAGACAGGAAAACATAAAGGGTTTATTGCACAGATAAAAAACGTATTAACAATCCATATTCTGTCATTAATTTTTATTGTATCTTGCATCAACAAAATATCCATCCTAAAGCTACTGTTTTAAGTGACATTATGCAACTAATTATAAGTATTTTTAATTATATTCATGCAAATACAATCCAGCATTGTATTAGTAACATGCTAAAGTTGAAGGATGATGTATTCAGTGCATTGAATACATTCTGAATGCTATTCAGAATAGCATTCTAAAGTGTGTTGGCTATCACAGGGACAAGTATTAGCCAAAATCTTATCTCTGCTAGAACAGATAGTTAAATTCCATGAGGAACAGAATCAGCTATGTGAATTATTGAAAGAAGATTTCTATAGGAATGCAGCATTTCTGTGTGATATCATGTCAAATGAAAACAACTTGAAGATTTCTTTGCAAGGTAAAATTAAGTTTCTGTGGCAAAAAATCCCAGGATTTTGAAAAAGCTATCTTTTTGCAAAACAATTATTTGAAAGGAAATTTTGGATGAACATTTTCCCAGTTAGCAAAAATCATTGATTTGAAGAATACACAGCTGTTAGACCCCTATTAATTTGAGAATAAAATGAAAGACTCACTGATTTTGAGAATCATGACATCACACTCAAATTAGCATTTCAGTCTAACCTATTTGATATCACCAAAGGACCTAAAGAACTACAGATGAAATGGATTGAGCTATCAGTAGATGACATTTTAAACTCATTGTTTGATACTGTTAATAAGAAAAATCTAGTTGAAATATGAAAAAAAAATTCAGTAGAATACACATGCCTTTGGAAACATTCACAAAAAATGCTTTCTTGCTTTTTAACCACTTATTGCTGCTAATCTACATTCTCCTACCTAACCCAAATCAAAGTGCCCTTAAGGTCACAAATGACTGATACCCATCTAGAGGATCAAGTGAAACTGCAGACTCCATGGTTCAACAAAATATTCAAATGCTTTCCAAAAAAAAGCAGACACAACAAAGTCATTAAAAGGTTAATTAACTTTAAAATTAACAAATAGTTTTCATTTTTTGAAATTATTAAGTCCATAGTAGTTAGATTTTTATAAAATAATGTACATATTTAAGTATGTCTAATTGAAGTTTCTTAGAAGCAGCCTTATTTGATTACAGCTAAATTAATGCAGACTTCTGATATGAAAAGTTCCTCCACCCCTGGTATAGTATAAACATAACTTTTATATGCACTGGAAAACCAAAAAAATTTTGTGTGATTTGCTTTATTGCAATATTCACTTTATTGCAGTCATGTGGAACTGAACCCACAATATCACGGAGGTATGCCTATACATAAGAGGCCAAGCTTCCTTAGGAATTTCTATGCTTTAGTTGTATAAGTGTTTTTGTGGGTACTATAATCATTATGCTTACAGCCTTAATAGTATCTTTATATTAATATATCCTCAATATCTATTCAGACAGGTTTATCCTCCTTCTACTATACTGAGCCCTAGTTTTAAAGATCTGTCAGACATCTGGAAAGACTCCCTATTCTTGGATGGGCTATACATAATTAGTTCATTGTATTTGCAAGTGAGGTGGGGATGTGGAATTCTTAGAGGCAACAAATGAATAATTATTTAAATATTTTCAGTTAAGGTTGTTTGAATTTCCATTGAAAATAATTTTAATTAGAAATTATTCTTGCTGGTTGATCAACCTTCTGTTGATCGTGTTGAACCCTTACTAGAACCCAAAGGGAAAGAATTACACAGAGACGGCCTCCTTCAGAGGAGCAGTGAGTGCTCTGTGGGTCCTGTATACCAACATTTTTGAAATATTTCTTTTGTAAATACATCTTATTCAAATTATTCTATTTTGAATAGGAATGAGTCATCAATTTCATGTTGGGATCCTGATTAAGACAGAAGGTATAATCTCAACATAATTGAAGATAGGTGGGCACAGAGTAATATGATAGGGAGCTTAAATATAAAATATTATATGTCTTTACCACTTAGAATTGGCCCCTCTAAATTATGAAAAATTAAAGGGACAAATGATAGGTAGGTAAGGTCATGCTAAATGTGGAATTTATGTTACCATATACTGTTGAAATCCCTGTGTATCCCAATATCTTCTTTTTGGGAAAAAAAAATACACTTATTTTCATTATTTAATGAAGGCCAACTGAATAGCATAAATTTGAATTTAATGTCTTCACTGAGACCAAAAAATAATTAGCATAGATGTGGTTTTCAGTACTCAGTTTGATATTTTTAAAAATATCAGGAAATCACAAAGTATAGTCTCAAATTTATAAAGTGTTAAACGACTTCCTCTCCTTAACATTAAGTAATTTTCCTAGATTATTTTACCTCTTGTATACATAATTTTGTATTAGAAAGGAATAAAACTAGTGATTCCTTAATGACTCCGTGAGCTATCTGAATAGCAGAAGATATGGTCGTATAATCCCATGTGGATTTTACTAGGTCTAAAAATTTTAATTCTCTTTATTTAGCTTTTTTCTTTTCTCAAGCAATAGATACAATTTAGTAGTTGGGACAGAGCTCTTTTCAATGATAATATATCTTAAATTTTAAACAATGATAAAGTATCATTAGTATTCCAAATATTGGTAATTTGCAGAGCAAGGAATCATATCAGAAATGCTTAAAATAATAACGATTTTGAATGTTAAGTTAGAAATATATTTTACCTGGAAATCTATTATACAAATACAACATTTAAGAATTTTTTCTCAAGTAAAATGTAGTGTTGAATTATATATAAAATAACACCTGAACACTTCGAATAAAGATAAAAGTCAATTAACATTGCATCAGATAAATGTTTTTTCCTAACCCAATGTAAAAATAATCTTTGTACATTTCACAACTTCATAAATATATGCATGCCTATCCTACCTTATTGTAATGATGAACTGCCCTTATCTCAATTTATTATCACAGAGATAAAAGCAGAAATCTGATATATTGCTGTTGAAAAATTTATAAATATTACTATAGCATTAAACACATATCCTTAATAATGATAATAAGTGGTGGTAGAAACTTTAATAAAAATATCTAAGTACTTCAGATTCAGGATTAGGGTGCAATTTTCCTGTACACATCATTTTACTGTTTATACAATATTATCATATTTTATCATTAACATATTTCTAAGATTAATCTTAAATTTCTTTTTGAGATCTATCAATAAATATGTCATATAAAAATTCTATGTTCTCCATTTTCTATCATCATTATTCGAACATTCCTATGTTATTCATCACTATAGGTTTTTCTATGAAATCTTTAACAAATTTCAAAAGTCCTTTATGAAACTAATTTCAAAAATATTTTGTTTATTTGATATTTTAAACTAGTTGCACAGCACATATGAATAGCAAATATTTTGAAGTTATTTCTACAAAATAATATTAACTATTATTGAGTATGTAAATTAGTAGTTCTTTTCAAAATTGTAGAATTAGGCATGAAAATTCATAGTTTTTATTCTTACTGAAGAAGAATGGGTTCTTAGAAAGGTCAAAGGACAGTTCTATGTTCCTGTAGGAAGACATTTTTACAAAGATTTTAAACCTTGAGTTGGTGAATTTCTTCCTTATTTTTTCATTCCTTTCCTTCTGTGCTTCCCCCCCTCCCATCTCTCTCCCTCATCTTTTTAAAAATGTAGTTCATTTAAACATTGCAGCACATGGTAGAGTTAGCATGCCATATTATAACATAACATTTTAGAATGGAAACTCGATTTTTTATATAGGGTCAAATGTTTTTATTAGCATAAAAATAGACCGGCCTGCAATTTAGAAACAATAACTTTGTTCCTTTTTAATCATAGGAGACAAAGAACATCTCAGGGCATCATCAACATATATTTGAGGGTTTCTTTTTATTGCTGATTTCTCCTAATCTGGAAATATTTTGATATTTTTAATTTATTAGAGAGGAGAAAATTATAGTACAAATGAATTAATTAATTTTTGCTTGAAATACTTATGAATGAAATTTAAATTTCCATCTGAGTCTATCAAAGAGAGGCATTCCTTTCTGCATTAACTGTTGGTTTCAGAAGGATATGGAATACACACACTGAAAACACATTACAGCTGTGCCAATCTTTTTGCAATTATTTTGAATAGTTGGCTATTTGCCCCATTTGACAGTTTGTGAACATGGTGAATAATTTAACATTCATGCTGCTGCTGTTTTGGCACAATTAACATGAATTGCATATCTGCTGCTATTCAAATTGATTGCAATATGGGGAGAAAGTGAATCAATGCCTTAATGTTCAGTTCTTTGTACTCTATTTTTTCCAAAATGGCTTACAAGGCAATGCTAAATAAAACATAATGAAGACTACTTTGTGTGATGACCTAAAAGCCTCTGAGGACATCCCTTTTTATTAAATTCCTGATACCAATTTAGATCTAGTATCTAATTTTAGAATTTTCTTGGAGAGCCTGTCAACTGGACGTCCATGTATTCCAAGCATGTGCAAAATATTTATGGACCTCTCTGCAGAGCCAAAGACTCCCATGTCATTATGTATGTCATTGTCCATTTGTCATTCTCCCTAACATGACTCAGAGGCATGACTGTTACACAATTTCTTTCTTATTCTCACTGGCATAACTTGAGGTTAGTCTTCTGTTGTGCTGTTTTAATATGTCCAAAAAATATCAGTGAAATTCAAGCTGGAAAAGGGATCAGGTTTAAAAAATTACTTTTAAAAATATATTTGCCGTAGATTCTGAATATCCTAATGCAAAGAGCTACTTTTCTAACTCCTCTTATATCTAAAAGAAAATGCACAAGATAGGTCATTTTTCAATACCTGAGGAATCACTTTTAAACAGAGGACAAAAAGGATCATCCTTAACAATTTCTTCAATAAATGAATATTAATGTTTAATAGTTTATTTGTAATTTTGAAATGATTACATATGTATGTACATATGAGCATTGTGAAAAACTGACACTTATCAGTCTTGTCTTTGCCCTATTATAAAATATTGCATGTTTTCTACGTGACATAGAAAAATAATATTTTTTTGAGAGTAAATGAAAAATAAGTCCACAGTTATACTTTGGGATGTGCTATGCATTCATTCATTTAATAAATAATTAGTGACACCTACTATGTAACAGGTACAATCCCAAATTCTGAGGATATAGAATGAAACAGATTGGGAATAAGGGAAGCTTTCTAATGGGGAAGACAAACAGAAGCCACATGAATAAGATGTTTCAGATGGTGATGAAGGTTGTGAGTAACAATAGAGTGAGAGGACAGAGAAGAGTTACAGCTTTAAATTGGGTGGTCAGGCAGAATGCAACCTCATTGAGAATGTGACCTCTGGGTAGATCCATGAAAAAGATAAAGCAATGGGCAATGCTGCTGTCTGGGGAAGAGCATGTCAGGCAGAGAGAACAGTAGCTTTTGGACTTTGATTATTTATGGCCTAGAATGCAGAACTCAGGGTTTCTATCCCAGGAACTCTTCTAAGGTAAGAGAATACACTGTGTATAATTCGGCTATTCTCTTGTGTGCAGAAAGTTGGCAAAATGTTCTCTCATCATCCCAGTTTAAAATATCAGTATAAAAATCTACCATTTTAACAAACAAATTTTAAAGTGTTGGTAGCGTATTTGTCCCAGCTTCACAATGTCATTGAGTTTTTGTTTGTTTGTTTGTTTTTGTTTGAGACAGAGTCTTGCTTTGTTGCCCAGACTAGAGTGAGTGCCATGGCATCAGCCTAGCTCACAGCAACCTCAAACTCCTGGGCTCAAGCAATCCTGCTGCCTCAGCCTCCCAAGTAGCTAGGACTACAGGCATGTGCCACCAGCCCTGGCTAATTTTTTCTGTATGTATTAGTTGGCCAATTAATTTCTTTCTATTTATAGTAGAGACGGGGTCTCGCTCTTGCTCAGGTTTCAAACTCCCGATCTCGAGCAATCCGCCTGCTCAGCCTCCCAGAGTGCTAGTAGGTGCTCATAGGCATGAGCCACCACACCTGGCCTGTCATTGAGTTTTTAAAAACATAGTCCTTTATATAGCTAATATTTTTGTGTTATCTTACTAGATACAACAATACAAGTCCAATTAAGTTGTAACATGTAGAGGGAGTGTTAAAAAATGCAATATGAGCTTTGTTGCCAGACATAAATAAATTAATTAATTACTTAATTTGCCCAGGCCTCATTTTTGTCATGGGTAAAATCGAGCAAAAAGAAATTTCTTATAATGTGAAATATAATTATGCCGATTAAAGTTTTTGTATAAAAGAGTATCTAGTACAGTGACAGACTTATTGTGGGCATCAAAAGCTAATGCATGTTATTATCATGCAATTAATCAGACTATTCATTATTAAGGTACAATGAGAAAGTAAAATACCACAAAATCCATAATGCTCATATTTTCATCACAATTCCATTTTCTCCTTAGAAGCACACCACTTGAAGTAAGTAAAAAGTAAGTTAGTAATATACTTGTATATCCTATTGGGGAGTGTGGTCCAATGCGTCCAACCAATTACCACAATAGTGTTGGGACAACCTCCCTTTTTAGTAATGAAGGTCCAGGGGAGATTGAAGTGCTGCACACTTCCAAAAGCTGCCTTTGGGTCATTTCTCTTGGTGCCTCCATGGCAGTTTTAACTCCTATGATTCGTACATTTTTGTGTTGACTATTACTAATACATTCAGGCAAATTCAGTTCAAGTCTTTTTCTTCTGGCATATGTTGGATCTTTTGGAGGAAATCTTATGTCACTACTACAGAATATTAGGTTGACTGCACTGAAGTCAGTTTTACTTTCGAATTTCTCAAATTCTTGCTAGACCTCTTACTCTTAGCACCACATGCCATCAATAGAAATGTCACCACCGATTTTATAATCATCTTGAATATCCAGAAAGTGAAATATCTGAAATCCAGTGTGATGCCTCATTATCTTCATTATTCTGCACTTTCACCCAAGTATATGCCTCATTCATTCATTCATATTTCAGCTTTCCAACAAAACCTTTACTGAGTACATAGTGTATGCTCACTGCTTAAGTTAAAAAGACAAAAATGACATATAACCTCATTTTGAACAGAGGAAGGAAGCTGATTTTTAATCAAATTATTATAATATATTTTGAGATTATATTCTCTAAGAACAGAATGTCAGGAATCCAGAAAAGGGCAAAGATAACCGTGTAAAGTTTGGGAGTGGATTCAAAGAGAAAGTGACATTTGAGATGAATCATGATAGATGGGAAGAAATTTATATAATAAGTGTATCTTGGGATTTCTTGTAAAAAGGAGCAGGCTTTACAAGCTCTCATATCAAATCCCTTTCTATAATTATCATACCTATACTAAAACTGTAAATTTTCCATACCTTTGGATGTAACTTGTATTTCTTTATTTGCCAGCCATTCTTCATGCTGCTCTTCAGAAATTCTGTTTGGGGAAAATGAAGCATAAAAGCAGCACACACAAAAAGTATGCCATTAGAAGAGAATACCATAAAATGTATTTGAATTATGTTACAATTTCAGTGGTTCTAAATGCAACTAAATGTCTTGTAAAAATTGCTGCTGATATTTATATTAGTTGGTACTAAGCTCAGAATTATATAATTAAAAATTAGGATAAGCATAATAAATTAATACTATTTGAGCCAGAACTAAATTCTACTGTATCTTTCCTTGGAAGTAAATGTATGGAAAAAAGAATAAAATAACTGATAACAAAACTCAAACATAGGAAGATTTATTTTTAAAGTAATATCATAGAAATTACCACTTTTTTTTCAAACAATACATGCCTAGGTTTGTATGGGAAGGAAAAGGGAGCTTCAAAAGTGAGGAAGATAAAGTGAAATAAAATGCTAACTTTATTACTTACTGTTATTTTTACTGTTGTTTTTTGCAACAGTAAAAATTTGATGCTGACTTTTAATAAAATTTGATGATGAGTTAGGTAAACATACATATATATAGACATATACACACAATTAAAATATTATAGAATGAAAACACCCATAAAAAAAGGAAATATAATCCAGCTACCAACTAGAAAAATAAAAGTAGCTGGTTTCCATACATGAGCATAAAATTTTATTTTAAATTTTCCATTCACCAAGGTTAAAAAGGATATATATATTTGTTTATTGATTTGAAAAGGTATCAGTTCTTTATTAGAAAAAGCCTTTTCTGGCACTACATTCTAGGAGGAATTTATCATGTGTATTATTATTGAGATGTTGACTAGTGCAATGAATAGTGATTTTTCAGACCACTTAGTAAGAGTATTCTTCATAAGACCATTTGTTATATCAACCTACAATAAAAGCAAAGGATATATTATTACACTGTGATCATTCAAAAAATTTCTGTGAAAAACCTGAGAAAACACTTGGGTGAAAAGGTGGAGAAATAAATTAAACCAAATCATTTGGAAGAAAAGCGAATTAATTTCCCCATTGTGGTGATAATAAATATAAACAATTGTGTATTCTCCGTAGTTTCCAATTTTAGAGTAAATGTCTCAATTTTCGTTGTGAATTCAAACTTCTAGGATGGAAAATAATTTGTTTTTATGATTTCAAAAAGGAGAGAGCTGATTAGCCAAAATGAGTAAATTATTAATTATTTCACTTGTTTTAATAGTTTGGTTTCTGTAAACCACTGTAGTTTGGCTTCTGTTCCCACTACCAACTCTGTCTTCAGAGGTTACAGATAATTTTCTTCCTGCTGCTTCAAATAGTACATGCATTGCCCAGTTTCCACATGCTTCTCCCACATTTGCCTGACTTCCTTAAAAGTTTCTACCTAGATGTCCATGGCATCACCTTTTCCAGTTCTTCTCTGGTTGCTCATCTAATTCTCCTGTTTGGGCTTCTCCTCTTTTGCCTGTTCCTTCTGCAATCCAGAGTTCTATCCTCAGCCTCTTGATTCCCACATTTATCTCAATGTTTGTCTCTGGCATTAGAGCTTTAAACTAATTACCAAACTGTTTACGCTTACCTAAAATACATATGTGGTAATCTCGAAATCAGCAAGTTCAAAATTCAACTCCCCTTTCTCTCTCAGGCATATCTGTTCCTCTTCTTCTCTTGCTAGTATCAATTAATAGGTCTATTCATCTGTACCATAACCATGGGAATTATGAGAAATGTTATAAAATTTCCCTTCTTTATCCTCCTCTTATATCCAACCTTTTACCAAGACTAGCAAATTTTGCCTCTTTTATACTTACCTAATCTGCCATCTTTCTTCTTTTCATATTCCATTGTGATGATTCTGGGACTTGTCACCTCTGGTCTAGATGGTACAATAGAAACCTACCTGGCCTTCCTACCTCCATTGTTGTTCCTAGGAAATACATTACTCACACTGCAACCAGACTCATTTATCTAAAAAGCAAATTTGTCTATAGCATTCTCCTCTTTAAAATCCTTTTGAAGTTTTTCATCACCTATATTACAATTGCAAGCATGACCGTATAGACACTTTTTGATTTGGCCCCAGACGATTTCTCCTTCCTCTCTCTTTCTTCTCTCCTCCTTGCAGTTTATACCCTGGTAATGACAAAATTGCTCCCATTTCCTGCAATCACACATGCTCTTCTACTTTGTGGCTTTGTAACTTTGGCTGAAGCCCTGGCACAACCTCCTCATCTTTCTTCACCTGCTCTTAGTCATCATTTAAGATACAGCTCAGACACCATCTCCCACAGGAAGCCTCCTGTAAAACCCCAGTTGGGCTAAATGCCTATCATCTGTGTTATCTGAGCAATTAGCATGCTATTTTTGTAGTTTCTTTTTATGTCACTCTTTCCTTAAGATTGGGACCTCCTCAAGGGCAAGAATCACATCTTATTTATTTATTTCTCCCCCACAGCAACTAGTACAGTGTCTAGAAATGATTCCAGTGTCTGAAAATGAAAAAATATTCATTGAAGTAAGTTGAATTAAAATTATCAATGATATTTTTTCCTTTCTATTAAATGTATTTCTCAATGTAATCAAATGAAAAGAATGTCAATTGAACATGCATATTATTGTTTCTATTAATCCTCTCAGAAGGAAAAAAAAAACTTTTCTTCCCCAAATGATAAAATAATAAACATCCTCTGAAAGCCTTAACTTGAGCCAAATTCATACCAATTACCTTTAATGTCAGAACCATGTAATGGACTTTTATCCCAAGTTCTTACTTCATAGTCTGGTGTAGAAGGTATATTATAAATATTTTATTTAATAAATTAGTATGTTGCTATTAGGGCTATCGTAGATACTGTTGAATATTTTGAATGATAGAGTTTTGTGTAACAGCCTTCACACTGTATTCCTCAACTGAAATTATAGTTTTACATGGAGCAATATGAATCATTAAATTCTTTACCCCTAACTAAAATCATTAAACATTGCTAATAATTTAAGTGATAAATTTCACACTGTGGTTTGGAAATATACTTCAGAATATAGTACTCTCAGTGTTAGAAGGAACTGAAGGTGGCATTTATCTAATCCAACTAATTCACTTATAGAGAAAGAAATTGAGCCCCCCCCCCAAAATTCATTATCATAACACATAACTGGTCATGACCAAGCTGGAAATAGGAGGTTGGATTTCTATCACACTGTACTGCCTTTTCAGTGTACAGCCTACTACACAAAGTGGTTAAATAATAGAATTCTTTTATTGTTGCCATTCCTACTTGAACCTACTTGAGGAGTAGAAGGCTCGTCTATAAAATTAATAGAATCACTAAGAAGTCGTTACAGAATGTTCTCTGCTTTGCAGTTTCATTCCACATTCTATGCAGCTATAGATGACAAAATGGAGGTCTGAGAAGTGGTGTTTCATTTCCAGTATGCATGAAACAAAACACTTAGAGGATAAATAAAATTTAGAAATGCAAATATTAGTCACAAAAAACTAGTTTTCTCAATATTTAAAATTGAATTGAAGTATAAATAGACCACTAGAGCCATTAGTTGTAAAATACATACTATTTAGATGGATGTGGATATTATTTTTAGAGCGATAAATATACATAGTATCCATTGCTTATAATGAAACTCAGGTAATAGTGTTTACCTTTAGACCCATTTATAACGCTGTAATCAAAAACCTGCAGTTTTCTATATCCTAAGATTTTGATTTCTGAAAATAGCCTTTATCACTTTTTCTAAGACTGAAATTTGAGAGTAATTCAGAATAAGGAAATGGGTCAAAGCCAACTGTTCTACTTGTATTTAAGATGCCAGAACTTACACGTGAGTTTATATCATTCAAGAGAGAAGAAAAATATTTTACAACACATTATTGGAAACTATCTCAGTTTAACCAAGTACTTAAAAAGAGACAAGAGTAATTATGTTTTGTCAATGTTTTAAAGTTTAGTTAAATGACATCTAGGATATTGTTGCTGTATACTGCTAAAAGCCTAGTCATACATTGCCTCTTCAACTGAAATTCTTGATGGCAGAGAATATGTTTATTATCTTTGAATTCTTACAATTTTAGCACAGTGCCTGGCAGAAAAGTTCAATAACTATTTTTTCAATTACATTTGATATGTACATATGTATGCATATAATGTATGCTTGTATGTGTGTGTAATATATATGTATACATAAATATGGATATGTACTTATGTATATATGTATAATGTGTGTATACATGCATGTATATACATACATATATACATAATATACAAAAGACTAAAATGCTTTATTATCTTGGGAGGAAAAACATTCAACTGCAATCTCTTCTCTGTCTCAACTGTTCTAAGGTCCTCATTACATATATAGCCTTATTCTCTCAATTGCAGTATTACTTTATTGTAGTGCAATTGAGAAAAACCTGCCCCCATATCAACAGCCCCACCAACCTCCTGGGAAAAGGGAGACACATTTTTTCCCACACCTACTTACACAGGAAGAGGACTTACCTCTTAAATTTTATAACACCTGATTTTTAGCTTAGAGGTCAGAAAACTGAGCAAAATGAAAGCCATTTATGTCAAACTTATACCTAATGAAATTCTATTATTTAAGGATATTTCATCACCCTACTACTACAAACTACTTTTCTACACATCCTAAGATAGAACATAGTAAATTTCTTCAGTTAAATATAGTTTTTTAAAACATAGCCTTTAAAAAAAAACTCCTTTTTAAAAAATAATCAAATCGTCATTGAGCAGTGTTTTGAATACTGGGCTTTGTTTTTCAAACTAATTTTAATGGGTTCTGGATTTGAATTTTGAATCAGATTTTGACAGTATTGGCAGAGTTCTTCTGAAAAACCTTCAGAATTTTTTCAACTTCTGTGTTTGCTGTTTATCTGGATATAACAGGTTTGACAGCCAGCTTTGTCTCTTGCTGCCCACCCCTTCCTGCATCTATCTCCAAGGAACCATGACAATAGTCAGGAAGTCATTCACTTACGTTTATTAAGGAACTATTGTGTAAAAGGAATTGTACTAGAAACCTCACAGGAAACAATCCATACGAGCCTTGGAAGAGGTCCTCTAATAGGAGTGGTACTACAAGACAAATATATTCATGAAATATGCACTTTGTTGACAGAATGAATGCATATAAACATGCCCCAAACATGATATATATGTATGGAGCTTGAACTCATAGTGCATAGTAAGTGTTGGAGTGCTTACTGTTAGAATAAATAATTTTGCAAGAGTTTGTAAAGAATTGAATATAAAAAGGTAGAGAATCAAATTAGAGGTAGAATAAGCTAGTGAAGTGGGTATTTACTATAATATACATACAGAAATATCTTGTTTTAGCCGCTGAAAGAGAAAGAAATGTAGAAAGTATTATAAATTTATTGAATGAAAACACAGAAAATAGAAAACTAACAGTTAGCAGAGAACAACTTTTAGAGTAAATAAAATGTCATCTTAGTTTCCACAATAAACAGGGCTTTTAAAAATTCACCAAAGTAAAAATTGGCTTATTTTTCTTTCTTAATACTTTTGAAGTATATATTTATTATGGAGCTATTAAGACTTAAATAAATCAGGATGGAAAGAATGCCATGATGTCAATCACGTAATTTTTATGAAATTATTCTGAAATTGTATGAGGCAAAGGAAACACGATCTAGCTGCTGGGGTGGCAAACGGCCCGTCACTGTTAGATAGCTGAAGTGCCACATCCTGCATCTTGTTAAATGTAACTCAATCATCTCTATTTCAGCAGAAGGGTCTTTATTTTCATCCTGGCACTCCAGTCTTAAAGTAGACTAAAGCTTAAGTTTGTTTAAAGCTACAACATGATTATTCCAATAAAATAATTAGTGACATCTGAACCACTTTCTGATAGACTCAATTTAGTGAGAGACAAAGTGGCTTTCCCCATTTATTGAATTCACATTTGAAAATGCTGCTGAATAAATTTGAAACAGTATTTTTGAAAGGAGGACCACAGGAATAAACTTTAAGAATGTTGGATAAGGTTATACACCATGATTCTTTCCTTAGAATCCTCTGAACATATCCCACTATTTATAGCCAATAAATCTAGAAATTTTTGCCAACGACTGATACTTATGCATATAAATTGTAATTCTACTCGGATTGCGGCAATTCTATTTTCATGCTTAACTTTGTACTGTTTCTGGACTTCTGATAATTATTATGAAATGATAAATATGAACATGAATTACTGTATAAATTAAGAATTCATCTTATGAATATAAATGCTATTTTGTGGGTGTCCATTTGTAGATATAAGAAACTATTCAAAGACAGTTGTATAATTTCAATCATTGTCATGTTTTGCCAATGTATTTTAACAAGGACACTAAAGGTAAAAGGAGAATGTTCCTGTTGAAACTATTATACTAAAAATCACACCAGGGTGGAAAATTAACTTATTTACCAGCCAATCAGGATTCCCTAGTGTCCTGAAAACAGCATGAAACAAAACTTGTTGAATAGTTAAAGTAGTCAAGAGCGTTATTGACCTATGGGATGTAATGACTTAAAATATAAATAGTAGCAGGAAATATTCCCTTAATAATTGTACAGGTGTTTCACCTGTTGACCTTAACTTCTCTGCTTCCTAAAGTTAAGTAGGACACTTATCTGGGAAAATAATTTGCTCTGAAACATAAATACTCACTAACTCACAAAGTTTGCAACTTAGGTTATTAAAACTCACTCTCATGTTGAGGATTTAGGACTAGTAATGGGTCTTTCAATAATTTAAGGCTTGATATACCATAAAAGATACCCTTCCTTCTGTGAGAGCCGTGAAAGGTGGTGGATCTCAAGTCCACATCTGGCCAAGTGAGTCACCAGCAATTTTTTAAGTTGCGAAATGCTTACTCTCCTTCAATTTGCAGCTGCTTGCAGTTGTAGGGCTGATTAGAAAGGCAACCTCATGCTTGTTAGTGTAAATCATAGTTTCTCTGTTTACTAATACCCTCTCCACTCTTCGCATTTAATTTAGATAATCTTACTCTTCGTGGTCACATCTACTACACTTGATATGTAAAGTTGATACATTTAAAATCTAATGCTTAAATTATGTAATGCTTAAAGGACGGCTTTTCAAGCCATAAAATTAATAGCAGCCTAGATCTTCCTTTCTTTTTTTTCATTTACTATCTGTGATGCCTATTTCAGGTGATTCTCAAGAAGTTGCTCTCCTTCTCCAAAATGGCATTTCAGAATCACTGCCTTTCCTCCCCAGTACCTACATGAGACCTCCACCCCCCACAATGAGGCCCAGAGGCTTAGCCCAACTCTGTGACTTCAGAGTCTGACTCCACAGTTTGGATATCCTCATAGTTGGCAATGACAAATATATCCAATTTGACAGCCGTGATGGAAGAAGGGAATGATGATCACCTACATTTCTAGACAAAGAAACTTAAAATTATAATATAGTTTTACAAACTGTAACCTTGTGACTTCAAGCCAGGTGTCCTGTGTCATATAATACATATATTTTCACAATTTGTGGTTCCTTTGATTCTGGGAGTTTTATAACCTCTATTCTTAATGTTTAAATTAATAAAAATAGATCTTTTTACCCTTTGGGAGCACTACACATTTAGAAACATTGTAGAATACTCATGTTGATTAACATTTATTTTAGCAACGTACTGTGATAGTTCAGAGGCTACAGTAAATTTGAAGAGTCTTAAATTTCAAAAGAAATATATAATTCTCTAAAAAGAATAATAATAACAAAATGATAAAACTATGTTTTGAAGGCGTGACCAAACATTTTGTTTTATGGACTATAATATAGTTATATTAGCAGCATTTTAAAGGAATAAATTGTAACTTTTTCTAATGCCATGGTCTACACTCCATTACTAGCTTAATATAAAAGTATAAACAAGTAGTGGAATTTTATTTGCATAGAAATAATTTCTACCAAACTATTTATTAAAATTGGGAGATTTCTAGGGCACAATTTTTAAACTATCTAACATACATTTCCCCTGACTCTCTAATTAATTAATTTATCCATTAATTAATAGACTGAGCTTTATTCTCTGTCAGATGCTATGCTGAGCACTGAAAATAAAATAATGAGAAAAAGTAGTTTCTGTTCTCTTTGAGATTAGAGCCTACTAAGGAAATTTGTTATGATATAAAGTAAGAAGAACTATAATGGATAAATGCACCCAGCACCATAGAAACATGGAAAGAGGGAACTCCCAGAATACTTAGAAAGTATAGTGGCTTTTTTAAAAATATAAAACAATCTCTTATCCTGAGTCCCTAATGCAAAATATAGGTAGGTTAGCTTTAGGGGAATACAATAGCTGGCAATCGTGAGTAATCCAACAAAATATGTAGAAAATCTGTCATCAGCAAGAGTCTTCTACAATAATAGAGAATATATTACTAGAAGGAATGAAAAAAGATACAGGATTTAATGAAAAGAATATAGCAGTATAGAGGTAAAAATATATATAAGCACACTATGCAAAAATAGATACAGAAAGATTTTTAGATGGTTTAACTGACTTGTGGTGGTAGGGGGAAAGATAAATTGGAAACTTGTAATTTGTTTTAGAAGTCACAATGACTACACCTAGGAAAATCTCAAAATTTTGTTGAATGAATGAGTAAAGAAAAAAGAAACTATACAAGAAATGTGATAAGTAAAATGTTTTCAAATGTTATTGGTTTTGAGAGTAGAGAAAGAGCATACTTTAAAATTGCGTCTCCGAAACCAAATAAAGTGTGCTGAATTGTACACTGTAGCAAGTACCTACAAACTCACATTGACAGCCCAACAAACAGATGACCACATTTAGCTTGAGTCATTCAATTTTAGTTTTTCTTTGTCATTTTGGCTTAAGAGAACTGAAATAGGTTTCACAGCATCATTAAACGTTCAATGATTGTTTAATAAGACAAATGAGACCACCGACATATCTGATTATCATTATTTTTATTTATTTTTTAAATTGATAATAAAATTAGATGTATTTACCATGTACAACATACTGTTTTGGAGTATTTATATATTGTGGAATCAGTAAATCTAGCTAATTAAGATTTGAATTACCTCAAATAGACATCAATTTTGTAGTGAGAATACTTAACATTCATTCTCTTAGCATTTTTCAAAGATACAGTACATTGTTAACTATAGTCACTATGTTGTACAATTCTATCAAAAATATCAAATGTCATTTCTACAAAGTTACACAATGAGAAATACACTCATTGTTAAAATCATAAATCAAAAAAACTAGTTTTCTTTCCTCATGCATAATCAGCATATTATGATAGTTATTGATGAAGTTTTAGTTGAGATAATAAAGTTAAAAACTGTGAGAGCGCAATTGGATAGGGCAGAAAATATTTTTGTCTCAAAAAGAGGATTATAAAATTCAATTAGATATTTGGGAGTCTTTCAAGTGCGTTAAGTCACCAAAGCCATGTATCAACTTTATGAAAAATAATTAAGGAAATAATCACATTGTCATGTAAGTCTTCAAGTCAAACCTTTTCAACTTGGATCTGTAATTTGAGAGGATTCAAAGTTGTAAATATTGGATGCTATTTATCTTTTCATTGATACAACAGAGAAAATAAAATGAATTTATGCTGATTGATTTTCAAAAATATTAATTCTGTGGATATGCTCTAAGAAAAAATGGAACATTGATTTTTTTCACAAATCATTGTTAATAATAATAATATTGTTAACCAATAAACAAGGCATTTTCTAATCTCTTCCATAAGGTGACAGCTGCTTCTGGAGCTAAGACTATGAAATAAAACCTGTTATATAATTCTACCCCCACAGCACAAAAGAAAAAAACGGGAATAGATATAGACTAGATCAAATGATGTTTTGCACTTGAGACAACATGGAAGAGGAAAGAATAATCGAAGTCTTTTTCTTTCTAATTCTTGCAATTTAAAGAAATTTGTGCCCTTGCAAAGCAGAATGCACTGTAGTTTTTGAATCACAGTCCACCAAACAGTTGGTTTTGCCATTATAATAAACCCTTTTAAGGAGCTTTAATTCTAGGTTTCAGCATTTCTGTTCCCTATCCTTATCAGTTTCAAATTCTTTAAACACATTTAAAACAAAAAAGACCTCTTTCTAGAATATAGAGATGGTAATGAATTTACAACTGAGGTGCAACTTTCTCTTTCAGTGGATAACAAAGGGAAACTATGCATCTGCTATGCCTGAGTCAGATGTAAAGTAATCCTTTAAACAATATCGCCTAGTCTCTTCACTTTATTTATTTAGCGCAGATCTGCTTATTTATTTACCCGATGAAAAGGTGTGTGGTATGCTTTTACTGAAAGCAAATAACTAATAACTTCACGTCCTGAAACACTCAACAGCCAACCTGCTCATTTCATTTGTATTCCACAGATGCCTCATTTTTTCCTCCTCACTGCCTAGCCTGTACTGATCAGTATTAACAATGGGATTTTTGTCTCACTTGAAAACTTTCTTGTTCCATTTGAGTTGAGGTAGAGACACTTACTTAAAGAAAACCAGGTATTTTCAGTGTTTTATTGTTTTTTAATGTATCCATATTCACGAACACTGCATTCATTCATCAGATAATCTAATAAAGAAGCATTGCGATGACAAGCTCCTTACGCAGATAGAAATGGCAAAGAGAAAATGTCATCTCTAAAACATTCTGAAATGTTGAAAAAGATGATAGATAAAAGAGAGACCATAGAAATGATAAATCATGTTCCTATAACTGGAATTCTAGCCACTTTTGGCAACTTAGATACCATAACTTATGAAATTTTATGCATCCCTTTCCTTCTCTTGTCAGTCTTCCATCCCCCACTCAAACTTACTAACCTAAAAAAATTCACCTACTAGCTCCCCTACTCAAACGCTCATGGGAAGAGAAGTTCACCACTAAAAGACTTTCCCTGTCATTTCTGATAGCCTTAATTGTCTAGGTTTCTCTTAAAATCTACACCCACAATTAACGTGACCATTTGGCCAGTTTCTGGTCTCCTTCTGCCTTGATTTAATACTTACCGCTTTTATTTATTTGAAAAACAAGGAGTATTTTTATCTTCCGAGTCTCTATTTACCTTAAAATATCATGAACGTTAATATCACAAAAGAAGACAGGAAAACACAAACTCTTTTTTCCCCTCAAACTGTTACAAATTCAGTCCAGAGGGGGAGGAGCTTGCTTTACTGAAATCACTATTCATAGGACGTGGGGGGAGTTGAAGGGAGAGGGAGGAGTTAATGCATCCCTAGAGGTTGAATTCTCCTTGCATGTTATCAATTCCTTCTCTCAACTGGTACTTTCACATGTTGCTTATACTAAAAGCATTCATAAGGGTCAGATTATGAAAAGTTTAACTTAATTTCTTCAACATTGCTTTTAACCTCCCACCCCCAGTTCCCAGCGACAAATGCAGTAGTTCTTAAATCACTATCATTTTTGGCTAGAATGAATAATACATCAACTATTTAGTTTTCCCAATTAATAGGATGTCTTCTGATCTTCTAAAGAATTTTTTTCACCCACACAATTCTTTTTTAGAAAAAAAGAAGGTTCAAATTTCCTGTACTCGAAAATCCTCATTAAAAATGAATTTCCAACATGAGAAGTCAGAGCAAGGGCAAATGTTCCACTATGACATTTGTGTTGATCATATGCCTTTTTCAAATACTAATGAAGCACCCCTTAAAGAAAAGAAAAAAATAACAGATGTCGGGTGAAAAATTATATATGTTTTTTACATGACTCAATTGAAAAACACCTTAGGAAAAGTACTGAAATTTGTTTTTATTATTAGTTTCCTTCTTGGTGTTGTTTCTTAGAATAACTGGTTAACCAACTCATTTTGAAATTCCCAACTCAGTAATTTCCTGTAAAGAAGTTATCTATTTCTGAGCGTGGCACACACTTTTGGGGAGTTCATCTGTCTAATCACAATAAAGTGGTGGTGGAGGGAAATTGCAGGGAGAGATAAGCTTGTTTAATCAAATGCTCCACAACTTCAAGTATATTTTATCCACTAAATCTTTGAAATACACCTAAATATACTTTCTCTCTATATTTTTTATGCACAAATACAGCACATGTTCTTACCTACTACTCACAGAAAGATTCAGGGTATTTATAACCTAGGAAAATACTTAGAATACTATTTCACGAATTAAAAAAACAATTTCTACTCTTAAATTACAATGTTTATTGTCATTCCAATTTGTTTTATAACTAAGTACAAAAAATGAACATTTAAAAATACATGCATTGGTTTCATGCAATACATGAAAAGATAAAAAATGCATTTGCATGGAGAAATAATTTAATATGTATCATGTTTGGCTATACAGATCATTATTACAAAACAAGAGTTAACTAACCTGTTCTGAAGTGGGAAGTGTTGCTTCTCTAGAAAACCAAGCATGTCACCCAGAAAGTTGCCACTCTCAAAAATCTTAGTAATCCATCTCAAAAATGGAATGGGATGAGGTTAAAAACTACTGATTTATTTGACAGAAACGTATACAACAGCATGATCATCATATTAGACACCTGCTCAAATTCGACTCTGTGGCTGGAGTTAATCACATTTGAAAACTTGAAAAATAAGAACATATTAGGAACTCAGTTACAAATAGAGTTAATTATAGTGCATGATGTTGCTTGTGGGTTAGAGAATAATTGAAAATAGACCAGTTTGAGGATGAAACAAGTAAGAATATTTCACTTACACTTTAAATAAAATTCAATGTTAAAAGGTCAATATAATATTTCCAACATTTAAAAGGTAGTAAAGGATGCAGTAAAATCAGAGGTTATGGTGGCAAATGCAGCAGGCTTTCTCATTTCAGGCCTTTGGCCACAGATTTCTCAGAGTAAGGAGTATTCTTTGCAGGAGTGGATCAAAATTCACATTTCACCCACGCAGTGAGATTCTGAAAGATTCTGATAAACACCCACCCATATCCACCCCTACTTTGCTTCTACTTTAGTTGAGAAATAGGTTTAACCTTGGTTACCTCTCAGGTGTTTGGGGATATTAAAAAAAGTTGAAAACAACTTTATTAAACCTTGACCAAAGTCAAATGAGAAAGCAGTAGAAATATAAGATTTCCATACTTTTTAAGGTATTTTTCAGGCATGTACTTTCTTTTTTATTTTTCTTTAAATCACAGTTAAAATATCTAAGTGTGGCTAGATTTTTCTACTATTTTATAATTTAATCAGTCTAGGATAGTTAGATTGTCTTATGAATTTTGTATTTTTACTTTTTTAAAATAAAAAATCTGTAGAAAAGCGAATGTAAATGTAAATCTATTAAACTTTCAAACATCTGAAAAACACAAAGATCATAAATAATTTTAAGGGTAAGGAAAATATCAAATATAAATAAATATAGCAAAGTTTTTTTAAAAAAATAGTGTATATGTGGGGGTGTCTGTACTACCAAATTCCATGCATCAACATTAATTTAAATTATTTGTTTTACAAAATGAAATAACTTTGTCCTGATTTTGTGGTTCAAAATCCAGATTAAATATCTTTCTTCCCCATGGAGTCAATTTTAACCCTTTTTCTTATCTGAATTTACTTACAGACTTTTGTTTTTCCTGGAACACAGCAAAATGTTTCAGGATTAGACATTACACAGGTGAAATGGATACACTGCTAAATTTGCTTATCCTGTTTAGTTTTGACAAAAATAAACTTGTTCTCCTACTCTTGGTAACAAGAACTAGGGTGAAAAAAAATCAATTTTAAGACATTTAAAATACATATTAATGAAAATGGTGAAACAATCTAAAGTATTTAAACTTAGTTTATGTGATAATTCATTAGTCCACTGCTTTAAATAATCCCAAAGTGACATGAATTCCTCTGCAGAATGAATGTCTATAGAGAGTAATCCATGGAAGACAGACAAGCCTCTTGTCATTTGTAGCCTTAATCCATTGCCTAGAGCATGAAAAGTGCTCAGGATAACAAGTGTGGGAATCAGTAAAATCAACATTATTTTTGGATTTTATTTTCTTAACAATACTGGCTGATCAATAGGCTTGCAGCAACTGACAAATACAATAAGATCTGTTTGATGAATCAATTTAGTGAAGTAGATAGACTCCCTCCTCCCCTTCCCCCATTCTCTCTCTCTTTAAATCTTCTTCATCCTCCTCCACCTACACTCACAGAGAAAGAGAGAGAGAGAGAGAGAGAGAGAGAGAGAGAGAGAGAGACTGCTCTTTCTCTATTGGTCTGTAGGCATTAAGTAATGAAAGCTGTCGTGACAATGCTTAGATCATTTTTTGTAAGAATACCAAGCCACTTTCTGTGTTTATGTTTTTAATTGTGAGACTTACCCTCTCCTTTCAGCCCAGAAGTTTCCATATTATTGAAGTTGAGCTCTTTCTTCAGTATTTTAAGTGCTGTGTGCCTGTGGGGGGTGGGGAGCAGTGGTAGGAGGGGTAGGGCAGAGAGAATTGAGGAGGAAAGTTCTGTCCTGTTAACTTTTATACAACTCTCTCAAAACATTCTTATAAGAATATCAGTTTGGGGGAAAACTGAAAGAAGAATAGGAGAGAAAATTTTAGAGACGACAGACAACATGACTCTTTCTGAGAGAACTAATGGTGTTTGTATGATTGCCTGAATACATGCATATGTGCCTCACAGAAAATTTAGTAACCCTTCACCAGCTCAGGAAGACACAGAGATGTTCTTTTTATGTTGGTCCTTGACACTCAGCAGGGACTTTTGTGAACTTTGTCATCTTCTTCTGCCCTTTAAACCAAAACTAGGGAAGTGGCTTTAATTAATGAGATGTGATGCATTAAAAATGTTAGCCAGAGCATTCCAGAAGCTAGAAAACCATAGATGTTTTTAAATTCTGAGTATCCTTTTGAGAATCCCTTGTTGTAATTTATAATTCTCAGAGGACCTATATTTGTCTTGAACTGATTGTTGAAATGGGCTTTACTAGGAATTTCTTCGCTGAAATTGCAGTAGGGAGGGGGGAAGGGGGTGGCTGAGCCTAGAGGGTTTGTTGGAAGGAGGGAATGATCTCTAACAAGGCTTTAAAACCTTCAGAGGTTAAAGTTATATTGATGAGGAGAGATGTATATACACACACGCACATACAAACACGCATATAATACACAAGTTCAGCAAGATTGTATAATGAGCGTGAATTGTAAATTTTGTAGGTAGCAGAATTCAGATTTTTTTAAATCAAAATTGCACCCAAAAATGGCTATAAAACAACGCTTGCCTTGGGAAGTAAATTTATAGCTACATGCCTTTCACAGGCACGCTGGAGGGTTCTGCTCCCGGCTCTAATCTCTACGAGATGGTTTTTGCATGTGTTGTGTGACAGGAGGGAAGGAGAGTGGGTTGAGCTCGCCTGTTCTCCCATTGTCAGCCAGTCTAGTGAGTGTTGGGAAAACCTGTCTGCGGGATCTTGTGTCATCTCTCCCTACATGTGTACAGGAAAAGTCCGCGCTGCTCACGGTTCCTCTCTCTCTCTCTCTCTCTCTCTCTCTCTCCCTCTCTCTCCCTCTCTCTCTCCCTCCCTCTCTCTCTCTCTCATTCTCTGTTTCCCTTTCATTCTGCTTCCCCGGAGCCGAATGAAGCAGGGAGCGGGATTAGAGTCTGCCACCGGCTATCAGAGGAGCTTAGATAAAAGGAACTGCTTCTTAAGCACCACTGCAGCAGCCCTTGTTAATTTTTTTTTTTTCTTTCCACACAACAGTTGTACCTCATTATCCGGTGCCTGGCTCGGATTTTTTTTTTTTTTCCTTTTTCTTTTTGGAGGGTTTGAAGTTTCTGTGCTTCAGTGACTGTTACAGAAGAAGAGGTGTTAGTGTTGCCATGAGGTCTTGATTGTCTGCATTTATGAATGAAACTGACCTAAATCACCTGTTACCTCCAGTTTCCAGATTGTTTGAACTTCTCTGGCGGCACAATACAGGAAGGAAGACTAAAGCAGCATAGGGACCTACGGCGTCTGCAGCATGGGCTGGTTGACTAGGATTGTCTGTCTTTTCTGGGGAGTATTACTTACAGCAAGAGCAAACTATCAAAATGGAAAGAACAATGTGCCAAGGCTGAAATTATCCTACAAAGGTAAATCTTTATTTTTCTTTTATTTGGCTAGCTTTGTAATCCATTCCCCCCCCCTTTCATTCCTTGAACTCCTTCCCAACCCAAGCCATCAAACCTTTAGTTTAACCTGGAAAACCTATGTGATTACTTGTATTTTGCTGAGATGATTTAAACCCTTTTTATTTTTTTTAAAAAAGCATGTCTTCTGTTTGATATATGACAATTTAAATGCAAACAAAGAACATTTAATCACATTTGCAGAGAAGAGCTGCATGCCCGGTACATGCCGATCCTTATATCTTATGATCCTATCTATGTTTTGTTGATTTTTCTGACTTTACTTTTATGAAAATATTTCCTAAAAAATACTAATGCAAAATTGTCTCTTTGTAGATGTGCATGCCTCACCTATAATAATTGTTAGAATGAATTGCATTTTCTTAGTTTTTGACACTAAATGGTTAATAGTCATCATGAATATTCAGTTTGTTCAAATCTGACAATCAGATGCTTAACATAAGCAGTAGATCATGGTTTGCCAAGAGAATATAAACTGGATAGAACAGACTAGTTTTCCAGTGTGTTATGACTGTACAAAAGACTGTGTATTTGGCTAATTGGTGTAAAGCTAAAGTCTTTGAAATATAATGTTATTTAATTCCATATGTACTTCAGTGAGAATTGAATAGACATTATTCTCTAGTTGCATAGATAGTTGAGTGAACTTCTTTTTTAAAAAAGTATACATTAAAGAGAAGAATAAAAGCAGCTTTATCAAATGGTACTTTATTTGGTTACAGTTTAATGTTTGTGCTTGTTTCTTAATAAGTATTTTTAAGACAATATTTGTTCTAAATGTGTTTAGATAAATTTTATAGATAGATGTATAAAGTAATGCTAAAATAGATTCCAAAATGGTATATGTAACTGTAGTAGCAAAAAATATTTATATGACTTAGGTATTATTTAAATGAAGTTGAAGATTAAACTGTTCTAACTCAAGTAGTTTTACTCCCTAAGGTGTTGATTTCTTATGATTCTCAGATTTCTAGAGTTGGGGGTGGGGTAGTGAGAAGCTCTGTGCTTATATTTTAGCTTATAAGGAAAAAAGAAAATTATTGAATCTATTTGCAGAGATTTCTGTTTACTGTACATTGTTATTGTGCCAGAAAACATATTCTTTAATTTTCACATGATGGGGGACATCTCTTTCTGAGTGCTCTGGTGTGAATGAGGAGCTCAAATAAGGAAGAAAGATGTAATTTTCACACTTTGGATTAGAAAATTAAACACCTATAAAATGTGTTTATTTGGATTTAATACTCGTTAGATAAAATACATTAAATTGGAAAGTATCTTTATTTTTTAGTATAATATTTTCTTGATTATCAAATTGGGAATCGATTTTAAGAATACACAAGTACAATTGCAATTGTATTTATTTTTCAAGTTTTAAAAAATCATATAGCATCAATTAAATATTTAATTAAATCTCTATTATGTTTCTATTTAGTAACTGTCTTTAAATCATTTCCATATTATATGATATTATGGCATCTGTGTTTTCATCAGTTTTGCTTTCTATTTTCACTCCTTGGGAAGGTGTCATCAAATAATTCTTAGGTTGATGGTCCTCTGTATCCAAGTTTTGTTCCTTATGATTAAGTTTGACTTACAACTTTAGCTCTGAAAGATGTGAATGGTGATTTGCTATAATTTTATAGCAAATTTTATAGATTAACAAATTTAAAATCATGAAATAAATGTTTTAAATCTACTAGATTTGAATACCTTTGAGTATATTTGTTTAAGTGCTATACAAATTATAAGATAAAATAAAAATAAAGAATTATGTTTCTTTATTTTGCAAGAATTTCATTCCATGATAATGAACTCTCTATTATAGAAGAGGCACTTGTCCTTTCTATACATTAAAAATATAACATTTAATTGGACTACCTCTTTGTTGTGCATGCATGCTTTAAACTTTTCTAATGAAACAAGCTTATATATTGACAAAATGTGTGTATTTGACATTGTCTTTACATACCTTTCATAGCAGTGGCATCCATTAGAATTATTTTGCTTTCATTTACATCAAAAATGGACCTATACCTACATAATAATTCTATTGATTAACTAGAGCTTGGCAATTTGGTAAAATATACTGTGAAATAAACAACAGCAAGAACCATAAGGAATGATCCAGTCAATTATTTTCTGTCATTTTATTGGTCTGTCATTACCTTTTTGTCTCTATATGTATACTTGTTTTGCCAAAGAAAGCACCTGGTAGCCAATTGTCACTACTTTGTTTCTGAAGTATAATAGAGGTTTTCTTCTTCTTTTTAGCTACTTCTTGTTCCTCCTTAATTAGATGTCAAACACAGTTAAAACATCCACTGCATTACCCTTAAAAATATTCTAGCATGATTCATGAAGAGTTAAATCCCTGCCAACCTTAATTTCCCATGGTCACTTGTTTTCAAAGATCCACCATTAACTCTCTCATTGCTAAGGTTGCCAAGATGAAGTTTCAGGCAATCACTGTGCTTAGTTTCTACTTTTCATCTTGCCTAGTAGGAGATGAAAGAGATTTGATATGTTAAATGAGAAAGAAAAATAAGTAAAAACAAAAAGGTAGCCTTTGTAGTGGATATACATACATATCTAATAAGATACCTCTTTACTTTCTAGGAAAAAGGAATTGAATAGATGTGTTCAGGACCATCTGGAGAAGTGATAATATTAGAAAAATGGGGGTATGCTGGCTTTTCCTCTAAACCAGTCTGATTTAGAATCCTTATGGGGGAAGAAAATGTGAGAACTCTGTAAATCTCAGCAGTCACATAGAAATTATCCTTAAGAAGCATTCACTCAGAGATACTTTCGTCCTCTTTAAGTATATGTAATAGAGTTAAATGTTAAAATGTTTCTTTCCAAAATGGTGTATAACTGTTTATTTCTTCTACAAAACTAGTCAAATTTCACAAAAATTACTCATGAATTACTAGAAAATGTTATATTCCACTTGGGATATGTGGTACAATGAAGTCTTCAGAAAACTACAGGAATCACAAGAAAATAAATTTGGCTTTGGGTTTTAAATAAATGACAAATGTTCCATCATTCAATATAATGGGCTTTTCTAGCACATTGTGTGCTTCAGTTTCAGTAGAAATCAAAGGCATATGCAGGTCTCAATGTGATGATGATCCTGTGAACCTAAAGGTTAAATCAATGATTTTAACCTTACCTTGATAGGGAGGACTTAGTAAATGGCACTTAAATAAATGGCAGGCATTTTAAAGGCTTTCCTTTTATATTTTGTAAATGTTTTTTCCCCCAAAGTCAAGTTGTTTAATTATTGTATGAATGAGATTATCAGTTAAATCAAAATTATCATATATATCTCTCTGATGCTAGAAGATATTTTATTTAATTAAAGATTCTGAAGTAAAATTTGCAAAAGTTTGTTTCTTTACATTTGTTCAATAAATTGTGATTATTTCCAAAACTAATTAATATGAATGATTTTTCTAATCAAACTTTTTGACTTGATTTAGAGATTTCCTTTACTTTTATCAAAACAGTGTTTATACACACACACATATATATACATGTATATGTAAACACATACATATATTAGAACATATAAGAATAACATAACTTCATTTTATAATTAAGAAAGTAATCTCATCAATCCACAAGTTTTAATAATTAAATTCTTCACAAGTAAAATTGTTACCAGGTTAAAATGATATTATTCATATTTTAAATTTTATACATCTACATATATAAAATAGAGTGGGTATGATCTTTTGAGCCCCTGGAAAGTTTTTATGGGTATCTTAAGTATTCACATAATAGCAAAGGATAGACTTAGTCTTAAACTAAAAATTTCCTCATATCTAAAATGGAATGTTTCTAGGAAAACTGGGGTTGGGGAGGACACACAAGTGCCAGTTCATACTTGTGTGCACACACAGAGATATGAATAAAGAATTTATCCATTCTTTGCAATACCTTTTCTCAAAGAGTCACTGTATATTGGGCACTAGGTGTCTGACTTGCTGCTGCTTATTTAGTGTGACCTTTTCTTCTCAAATTCTATTAACTTTATAAATCATATTTTGATTCTGAAATCTTGAATTTAAATCCACTGAAATCTAGAACTAGTAATTCATCTATTCAACAAGTATGCTCTGGCAAAATAATAAAAAATGAACATAAAACAAAATGCTCAGTTACACATCTTGTGATTCAACACTGGTCATATCAAATGAGGTCTAGGGAACATCTCCAATTTGTGGCTTCTCTGCTTAAAGCTGCCAAAAGCTGAGACCACGTAACCATTTCATGTAAGCCTCTAACCCATCAACTTTTAAAAATGACATTCAGTCATTACTAACTTGAATAAATCTGAATACAAAATAGATAAGTTTTCTATTCTAACATTTTGTATTTTTTTCTCTTTATGAATTATTTCCAAGATTCTATTACTGTCAATGACATGAAATACTTACATATTTAGCCAACTGAGTAGATATATAGATCTGTAATATCTAATTTCTCTTTATTTTCTGATTTTTAATTATCACATATAAATCAAACAACACAATTAACAAATATATTGCAAATTTGGGTCAATTATATTTAAATTTTATGCTCAAGATTTAATGTAATTGGAGGATCTTTCAGGAATAAATTTAATTAGAATAAATACAATCATATATGTTCCTAGTAGCAAACAAAATAAATGTTAAACTGTTGGTTACAGAAGATATTATGCTTAGTGTGGATATATAATTATATCGTGGATTAAATTTTGTGTCATGTTTTCAGGTATATGCTTTAAGAAACTTGTATTTTAAAGTTAGCATGAACTTTATAAGTTGTCTATAAGAAATTAAGTAGTTTAGATTCATCCCAATTTTTCTTTTAAACTTCAATGACACCTATTCATCATATCTTCAAAGGTCAAAATATCATACCTTCACAACTTTTGAAGAATTTTTAAATCTAAAGTCAGGACCATCCTAAATAAAACTTATACTTCAATTTTTGTAAAATCTTCCAAAATGACCAATATTAAAATAAATTTTGAATTGATCATTATCTAATAAGTTTTATTTACAAAGTTGTGATATTACATAGTGGAGAGTTACATATTAATCCGATAATGCATTGCTTTTATCAAAGCTTTATTTAAAAATCTATAATAAAATGATCTAAGGATGCAACATTGTAAGTAAAATCGCCCAAACTCATGACACTATTGAACTAAGTTTAATGTATGGAGTTAGGGCTTATTTTAAACAAAACCAGCAGTTATAAACCTAAATTAGAACAAGTGTGAATCCTGGGATGGCTTTTAGCCCTCATGATTTCTAAGGTGCTATTAAAAGGAATTATCATGATTTGCAGTTCTATGCTTCCACTAATAGGTGGCACTAGCAATTTGTGACAGCTCTTTCATTAGTTTAGAAATGGGCAGGCTGCTAGGATAAATACAGGAAAAAGTGTGGAGGCCAAGCTTGGAAAAACTGGCATAAGAGTCATGAGATGTTACATGCACCAAACAGAAGCATTAGTTAAAATGGAATTTGCTAAAGATATTGATGTGCTCTTTGCATGCATTTATTTGTACGTATTGACCCTGAAAAAGTAAATGGTTGTAAGTAAAGAGCTTAAGAAATACGCTTTAACTTAAATGATACTTTATAAGTGCGGTTGATCTGTAAAGTATGAAACAAAATAATGAGTGAATTAGTGATACCAAATCATTAGAATGATGGAAGGACATTTTCATGTGTCTAGATATTAAACATTACACATTATAATATATAACATTTTATATATGTTTGTGTGTGTGTGTGTGTATTGAAGGTCCTAAAATGTGCTTACCAGGAATGAAGTAGCCTGCCTGTGGCACACTATTACTATTATTTATTATTTGAGAGTAGCTAGTTGAGAAGATAAAATAATGTTCAGAAAATTATATTTACATTTGGTATATTTTTAAGTGACTACTTTTAAATTGTAGGTTGTTTTAAATTGCTATCATAATTAAACATATGGAAGAATGAATAAATTCCATCTAACACAAATAAGTCTGAATGTCTCCAACTACTATCTCCTTCTATTGCCAAGACATAAACATCAGTATAAATAGGGAATTTGCACACTATTTCCAAACAGAAACAAAGCTGGACTCTGTCAAACCCAGGATAAGAAAATACACAATTTATACTTGAATTAGGGAAAGAGGATAAGCAAAAATAAAATTTTGTTGATAAATATGAAGAATAATTTGGTCTTAGTATTTTTTACAAGCTGAGGGTAAAACATAAAGGGACCGCAAATTTAAAGAGTCTTGTCATCTCCTGAATGAGTCATTAAACCTGCCTTTCTGAGTTTCCCTTGCTAGGACAGATATGGCGTGGGAAACGATCACTGTTGACCAAATCTTACAGTAACTTAAAGTACTGCTGCAATCATAAGCATGTCTTTAGATAAAATATCACATCACCCATTTGAGTCTTCATCAGTAAAAGCTTAGTTCCGAAGCTTAGTTCTATTGAATACGTCTTCAGTGTGTGAAACTACTTGTGTGAATCATCATTGTTGTGCCAGATTATGAGGTTCTCAGGACTGGATACGTAATATTTTCATCTTTATATTGTCAATGGCTAACACAGAGCCACTCACTTTTGAATGATGCTGTGCTTTATTTGGCACACCTTGTTTTTAAATAAAATGTAAGCCTGTTAATGAAACAAAATTCATTTGGATACAAAAAGAATGCAAATTTATAATAAATCTATTTGTTTTAAGTGAATTGTACATTATAATACTGTAGAGACAGTCAGGATAGTGCTAGATGCCAGGGTAGCAGGGTATCAGTGGAGGCATTTAGGATTGCATTTAGGCAATTAGGATAGACATTTAGGAGTGGGTACGGGCAGTGCTATCTCCCATGCAATATCTCCATCAGAACCAAACCTATTCCGGGTCTGAATCAGAAAGTATCCAGGTCATCTTTGTTTGCCTGCAGGTAAGAGATGGAAAATAAGCAATATTTCCATGTTGGAAGATTCTATAAACCAGACTGAGAAATTGTTTCATTCCTTTAGACGACTACCCTGATTTTCCTTACTCTCTTGTTATAGTACACACAGCCAGGAAAGAAAGCGAGATTACTCTAAGACAAAATAGTGGCTAAAGATAAAGGAACATATCTCTTAGGTCTCATTGTGTTTGAACATTTGGGTAGAAATTGAAAGTATAATTGTTGAACAATTTAAACTAACAATCTTTCATTGTCCGTGCTTTTTGGAGAATCCTCGCTTTGCTCTTGGAAAAACTTGCTGAGATTTAGCATTTCAGAGCCTTTCTTGCTTCCTCTCTTGCACTTATCAAAAGCAATAGTTGCTCATTGCCCTTTGCACTTCATCTCCAAGTCAATCTCTTCCTCCCCTTGACCTTGTGTTCTGCAGCCTGGGAGCACCACCCACTTCCATCCTCAGCCCAGGCTCCCTGGTCTCCACTTGCTCAAGAGAGTAAATGTGATAGGAAATACCACAGGAATCTGTGTTGACGTGCAAATATACAAAATATATGTTGAGCTATTTGTTTAAGCCCTGAACTCATATCATTGATAGGGTGTGGAAAGATAAGGCTAATTTCCTTGGGCCACTTATATATAGGTCTATAGATTGGTATTTAGAATAAAATGAATTTATAATGTTTAATTATAAATTTCTTAAAATATATATATATGCTATTCTGTGACAAGGTAGAAATATCATCAGGAAGGACAATAGGACAACTACCAACAGAACTGTTATGTACAAATCCTATCTATTAAATGGTATTAAAATATCATTAATACTTAGTCCCAATCTTTAAGAAATATATTTAGGCAAAGGTAAAACAAAGTAGTTTACATATGAAGTCAAATCCAAGCTATACAACTACTTATGAATCTTTATAATGTGAGTCAGAAATTTTAAGTTTTATCTTCAAATTTCAAGAGAATAAAACCCTACTATCATTCTTTAAGAATTAGTGTAATAGAGGCTACATTTTCATCAGTTTTGCAAACTTTATTTATAAAAATTAGTTATTATCATTATTAAGTATCTCCTACTTGCATTCTATATATAAGACACAGACTTAAAACCACATAAGTTGTCTGTCATATTTCTTCATGAATGAATACATTTTTGGATTTAAAAAAAGGAAAATACAGTAGGACTCCTAAAGCTGGTAATATCACATCTACCTAAAGACTTTAGGGAGCTTTTTAAGATAGAGCACAAGGAAATGAGCTTTGAATGACAAGAAAAATGTGAGAAGGTAAAAGTAAAGAGGAGTGGTAACCACTGCTATCAGAACTGTTTCTTTGTGATTTGTTTTTCTTTTGAGAAAAGCAGCAATATATTTTAAATAATATATATAACTGAAGCTGCAGCAGAGCAGGCTAGGAATTTCATTGAGTTAACATGCGATTGCCTAAGTATGACTAAAAATGACATCAGGAGGGATAAGTGGCACATAAAAACTGACCACGGTGGTCACAGAGTCATTTGAGCTTATCTATGTCTTCTTTAGAATTTACCTATAAAATATATGAACAGGCTTCTTTCTAACCAAAGGAAAAAAGAAAGGTGAGCTGAGTTTGGTTATCTAATGTATGAAGCACTGTTGTTATAGTTTCTTGAGATTATAAAATATGCTGATTTACAATATTTGTTTCTTCTTGTTTTTCTAGTTGACTCTTATTTTTTCTGCTTTCCTTATTATTTCTTTAATTCACCAATAAGTCATGAAAAAAGCAGTTTCTATTTTACAAATGTGCTTGGTTTAATATGAAGATATGTATGGCATCTATATCATAGGTATCACAAATTATTATAAAACACCCCCTTAACTGTGTATTTCTGTCACATGCCACATATCTTTAAATATAAAGTCACATATTGCATATATTTTAATTCACTTAGCACATTGATTTTATTCAGGATGTTTCTCTGGCTCACTTAAAAAATTAGTTTCAGAACAAACACTAATAAGATCTGGGAACATTTCATAACATATTAGACGAAGTTGTAGGTTCATGGTATTTTGCAATGCAAATTTTAAAAAGTCACTTCTGGAATTTTGGTTATAATAGTATAATTCCTTGTGCTTGCAGAATTATATATAGTTAAAGAAATACATAAGTCCCTGTGTTTATAATTAGTATGTATGTGTGTTTGTGTGCATCCATAACACTCTAATACAAATGCTGTTATTTCCTAACTAATATTACATTTAATTGGGACTTATGGAAAGTGGAATGCCAATCATTAGAATAGAGGATTTGGGTGAAGGTCTTTAGAGACAGTTTTTCCCTTTGCTTGGTGTCAGGTCTTAAGTGGTTAAGGACTGGGTATGATCTTCAACCCTGGACCTTTCTAGAGCACCTTCTATTGTTCAGGGCTGCGTCCAGCCAAGTTGTCTGCTCTCTTTTGGATGCTGCTACTCTAGGAAGTTACCAAGAGGCCTATTTCAGCAGCCCTTCCACTGAGCCTCCTCCTCATCTTGGCTCCAGACCATAGCACTTGGTGTTTTGCCTCCACAGGCATGCAAGCAATGTCCTTATACCTCCAGGGTGCAAGGTGTGATCACGACACAGATTCCCCCAATACAGTAGCCTTCTAGCTTTTCAGGTTTGAAATATAGAACTTAAAGAAAAATCACACACAAAAACCCACCTAATTCAGCACACCCCCCCCCTTTTCTCTGGAAGTACAAATCTTCAATCCATGTCTTCTTGACCTACACAAATAAATCTTGTTTAAGGCTATTCTTTTGAAAACAAAATCCTATTAATTCTCTCCTGGGGGTATTAGAAAATTTTCCAGGCCTTAAACATCAAAAGCCCTCAAGTTCCTTGTGGAAGGAGGTTAGAAACCTTTTATTTTTGTGGCAGCATTTTAGCAGATCAATCTAGAGCTGGGCTCACACGCACTGGCCCTGAGCCATGGAGTTTCTTACTTTTCACTGCATGGTCTTCATGTTCAATAGCGTCTCAGACTTCTTTTGCTTCCCAAGGTGCCTATTCAGTACAGAATTAAGGTTTCTTTTGCACACTCCAACACAGAGATGTCTTCTCTGTTATTCAACCTCCTCATCCAGACAACTACTGAAGAAAGATTTCTAGTATAACAACAAAATGAGACCAAATGATCAAAAAAAAGTTTCTTTCTGGCACTTGTAAAATTACTTAGTAAAGCATAGTCAATGTCTGTTTTTTCCACTCTTGTTTCATCAGACCTAGATTAATAATTATCTGATTGACTTTGCTATTCACCTGTCAAATTAGGGAAAGCTATCTACTCTATGACAGTACTTCTGTCCACAACTATATTAACATCATCATATTAATTTTGACAGAATCTATTTAATCTATTTTAATCAGATTCCATGTAAGGTAGTGAAATTAGTGATGGTATGAAAGTTTGTTCCTTCAGCACAGATCTAAGTCTATACTATTGACCTGTACCACATATAACACATACCATGGATTACATTCATCCCACTTTAATCCTCTATTCATATCACACCATATTTTTTACACCATTTATAGGTGAAAATAGTGGCTGAATGTCTGTAGTGTGCCAGATGTATTGTTTTCCTATTTCCAAAAGAATAAAATTTCACATTCTTGGAATTTGCATAATTATAGCATCTATTCAGTTAGAAATATATTTGTTAATGTACACTATTTTTTTTTGAGACAGAGTCTCGCTTTGTTGCCCAGGCTAGAGTGAGTGCCATGGCATCAGCCTAGCTCACAGCAACCTCAAACTACTGGACTCAAGCAATCCTACTGGCTTAGCCTCCCAAGTAGCTGGAACTATAGGCATGTGCCACCATGCCCGGCTAATTTTTTCTATATGTATTAGTTGGCCAATTAATTTCTTTCTATTTATAGTAGAGACAGGGTCTCACTCTTGCTCAGGCTGGTTTTGAACTCCTGACCTCAAGCAATCCGCCTGCCTCAGCCTCCCAGAGTGCTGGGATTACAGGCGTGAGCCAACACGCCCGGCCAATATACACTATTATTACTTATCATTATTGAGTAGTAAGTCATACTGCATGTACAGTATCCAATTCCTACTTGTTGGCCTATTGAAAATTAATGGAGTTTGCAAATTTAACTACTGGAAAAACTTTTTCAAAGACAAGAGTAACTTTATCATAGTGATGAAAGCATTGAATTGGCTCTGGCACTTTCTGGGTGTGAGGATTGTAGGATGACATTGCCTTTTCAGCCTCAAGTTCTGCTTCTCTAATGTGGAGAAAATAGCTGCCTCATGGAAATTGTTATAGGGATAATGGCAATACATGAATAGAGTGCCCAGTCAGTGCTTGATACATAGAAGATATTCAATAACTATTAATTCCTTGAGGCAGATTAATAATCTTGTAGGTTCTGGGTTACAGTGTTTTGCTTCTTTGGAGTGGGTTTATCTGCATACATTCTCTAGCTGTTACTTGTTTTGTGAATTATATTAAAAATAATAATATAAAAAAATCGCTTTATTTGTGGTGTGCTTTCAAATAACTGTAGTATAATGGTGTGAATGTTTAAAAACATAAAGTTTGTCAACATCAGCTAGCCAGTGAAGATATGAAAAGGCTTTGTAGAAAGGTAATGTTTCAAATTGATCAAAAAAAAAAAAAGCTGAATCTAAAATTAGGTCTTTCAGTCTTTCACCTACACTTAGGTGAAGCTAAATGTGTTTAGACTGCAGACCTCTTGGTGGTTAACACAGTTGTAAGCGTAATTTCAATGGAATCTATATGAGTGTATACATGAAGTTAATGATGGGGATGAAAGGAGACCTGATTTTTAGGTCTTCTGGCTATGAATACTTACTGGGCCAGGCTGAGCAAGGAAGCACCTGTTTCTAAGGGAAAGGGTTGGCTGCATCTCACAGACTATAAGTTCCAAGTCATATTTTCAACATGAACTAAAGTCAGTCATTTAACATTCAGTAAAAATAACCAGGAAATGACTAGTTTTATTTGCTCCTGTACTTACAGCATATCCTCTCAAATGGCGTAATGGTTGCCCTGAATATTATTTTATTATGACTTGGTCCATGAAGACACAACATCCTTCATGACAACTTAAGAAGTATTGAATCCACATAGGAATTAACACAATATTCCTATTTAATATGTCCCTGAGTCTGAATGAAACATTGTAGATATAAAGTCTGAGTCTTTCTGACCAAGTCTATGAACCACCTGTGATCGCAAATAACCCATTTGCAGGAAAGAGGATATTCTGTCACTCAAAATAAATAAATAAATAAATAAATAAACTTGCAGTCTGAAGCTAGTAAATGAAATGAAGAACATGTTGAGAGTAACTTAAAGGGGCTTTTGTCTAACAGAAGACACTTGGAAGCCAGACTGGGAAATCTAGACATTGTTAGAAAAGGAGGTGACACTAACCACAGTCAGCTTTTATAGGGCAATTCTGGAAGACAGAATTCTTTTGGAAAACA